>NC_060979.1:2234986-2322486 GCF_910589235.1 Vespa crabro
CATATAACAAATGTATTTTTCCCTCCAGATTTTGATGATGTTCCCGAACCAGGAATGGAGGTTTGAGATGTTGTACGTGGTAATGGAGTTATAGATATACTCGGTTGACTTAATAACTTTGCCGTAGGATTTTTTGTACTGGCCGTTGTGTTCTGGAAAAAAAAAAAAAGAAAAAAAAAATAAAAAAAAAAAAAAGAAAATATTTATATCACTTTATAGATAGATATAATACTAAGATAATATTATTACTCTATAAAAATCATTAATCATATTTTTGCCTAATATACATATATATATATATATATGTATATGTTATATATATATATATGTATATGTATATGTATATTATATATACACATATATATATATGATTACAAAGTCATTTATATATAATTATTTAAGATCATTTAACTTAAAAAATTTAATTCTTCTCAAACTTTTTATTTTTAAACTTATTCACTTTTATCTCATTATGATAAGCATTAATAATTCTTAAAGATTTTATAAATTGATTACATGTAAAAGTAATAATGCTTATAGAACTATATAACAAATATAAATATCTTTTGTCATTAGAATAATATTTTTCCTTGTAATATTATTCCAATTATAATGACACAACCTTTCAGTTCATTCTCAATTAATTTCAAGAAGAAACAAAAGGTTAGTATATTTTTTTTCTTTCTTTCTTTCTTTCTTTCTTTTTTTTTTTTTTTGTTTTGTTTGGTAATTAGTTAATATTACAATAGTACATATTTTATGTATATACCAGCCCAAATCGCATATCCATTATTTTAGTTCAATTAAATTCTAACACATATATTATAAATAAAAAATGTTACAAATTCTCCTAAGCTTAATCGTAACATATAGTCATAATATTTCATAATAATTCATTTTAATTATACAAGTATTATAAAATTTTTTGCTTTTTTTTTTCCTTTCTTTCTTTTACAAATAACTATTATGAAAAGCTAATGAAAATACATGTGTATGTGTATATATATATATATATATATACACAGACGCACATACAAATACTGTATAGTATTATGATATAGAAGAAATATTATAACAGCAAAACAAAGAAGAACTTTGTATTATATATAAATTTGATAAGTGTATTATTATTATTATTATTATGATTATGATTATTACTATATTATATTATTATCATCATTATATTATAATTATCATTATTATTATTATCATTATCATTATTATTATTATTATTATTATTATTATTATTATTATTATTATTATTATTATTATTATTATTATTATTATTATTATTATACCAGAGAAGCAACCACACACATATTTTTATTGTTGTTGTTGTTGTTGTTGTTGTTGTTGTTTCTTTTACAAAACAAACCTTTATGAAATAAAAGTTACTAAGCACTTTGCATCTGTTGAACGTGTTATCCATGCGATCACAAATGCTATATATAAAAATAAGTTAACCTTCCTGATACCTTCTAGTATATTATTTACCTGTGATGAGGACAACCTAGACAGAGAGTCGATTACGTTGGGTACAAGTGCAATGGGTGTGGGTTGACCGGAACTGCCGCCGCTACTGCTACTCACTCCCGAGACAGCCGACATGACAGTCCCAGAGCCACCCACCACCTGTCACCACCCATATATTTTTTTTACTAATTCTTTAGATTTCTTTTTTGTTTTCAAATCTCTCCATTTTTTCCCTTACGTTTCTTTATTACTCACATATATATATATATATATATATATATTGTGAATTATTATTATCATTATATAATGTCTATTATAAAAAAGTTTCTTCAGTTTTTTTTTTTATATTTTTTAAACTTAAATACAATTGAATCTATTTTTTTTTCTTCCCCCCTCCCCCCTCCCCAATGAAAAGAATATCCCCTATTCGCGCATTTACAATAGAAAAGAAATTATATTTTAGAGAAATAATAAAAAAAAAAAAAAATTGTAATAAATTTAAAAAATCTATAATGTGATATTTGTAATTATTTCAAATATGCCTATATAATAAAGTTTGATATAATCGTTAAACTTTGTTTAATTATAAATTTTTCCAAAGGATATATTACCCATTGGAATTATTATCATACTTCTTATATTATAATTTTACTTTTTATTCGATTTATTCTGCTTTATCGCAATACCTTTAAATACCATTTATTTCAGACTTATTTCTGGGTGATATTTCTTTTGATTATATCAGAAATATATCGTTACGTTTAAAAATACAATTCATTCGGATAAAATACATTTTTATCATTAAAATCTGCTTATGTGTATAATAAGAAATGATAAATGTAATAAAATAAAAAAAAAAAAAAAATTTTTTTTTTCTTTTTCTTTACCTGAAACAATTGATTACTACCAAATTGGTACGAAGCGGGAACTAATAGGCCAGAAGATGTTGGTCGATACATCATGCCTGCAACATTATCTAAAACGTTGCTAAATTAAATGTTTGTACATTGATGATACTAATTCGTAATATAAAATATATTATTAATAAATATTATTATAATGATATCAATTGATTTTTACCTTGCCGCATAGTAGTACCACCACCAGGTCGTAATGTTTTCATATCAGAATATCTAGGCTGCATTGGTGGACGTCCTCTTCCACGACCTGTAATAGGCGCTGGAAGTAATTTCGGTAAAAGTGGTTGTGGACCTTTGGCACTCATAGCCATAGCAAGAGCATTAGGATTAGTTGGACCAACTGGACGTGCACGATTTAATCTTGGAATTTTTGCTGGTGGCTCCCAATCGGCGGCAGGTTCCAAATTTCGTTCTGGTCTAAATTTTTTAGAGCAAGCAAGAATGTGCCGTGTAAGTTTTCCTTTTTGGTTATCTTCAAATGGACAATTAGGACATTGATGAAAAGCTGGACCACGTTCCAATCGACCACGAGTATTATGTTCTGCTTCCATATGGAATAATATATCATGAGGACTACGAACTTCCATTGGACAAAAATTACATTTGTAGACGTAATTGCGCATATGTGGAGTTTCTAAGTGATGCTGCATTACTAATGTAGATTCCGTTTTAAAACTACAGAATTCACATTTTTTCATTTCTAAGTGGAATGGTTCATTATTTTCCTTACTAAATTCTAAATTCTTGATGAGTGAATTTATAGCTAATTGTGTCTCCGCAGATGTGCTACCTTTGCCCTGTTTACGTTTTTGAGTCCGTAATAGATCAGTTTGCACATATTCCTGAACAAGATTTACTCCAATCTGCATAAAAAATTTTCCCAATGGTAAATCGAAGTAAGTAATTACTTTATTCCTATCATCTTGCCTTATATCATGTTTGTCACTTATATTTGAAATACCAGATTCTATTGTATCCATCATATCCCCTCCACTATCATCTCCATCCTTTTTAGACCTTAAACTTCCATCATTTTCACTTTCTTGGTTTCTACTATCTACCTTTTTATTCATATCCATTGAATCTTCATTAATATCCTGATTATCTTTATTATCTTCTGTAATCTTTTTTAACATATCCTCTTTTTGTTTATCCTCTATGCTTTTTTCTAATTTAGAAACAAATTCTTTCAATGGCTTTAACGGTGGTTTTTCATATACATAAGGTACTATAAAAGATGGTGCTTCCACGACAAACATGTCATCGGTTAAAGTTGGTAATATAGGTGGCAATGGAGGAGTAACTGTAGTCATGCTACTTGGCTTGGGACTTAATTGTGCAGCTTTAGATGTCATGGGTACAGGTGTAATAGTTGTTCTCATATTTGGATACATCGTTTGTGTAGTCATATTCATTGGTACGACTGAGAAAGAACTGGGATTAGAAACTGTATGGTGTGGTTTATTATTACCAACAGGAAGGCCACCACGACCTGAAAGTATGGAGTTTGTATCTATTATAACTAACGTAGGTTCCTTTTTGCCACCTTTGACGGACTTACTTCCAGCAGCAATTTCTACTAAGCGTTTAGTATCATTGACCACTATAGTGGTTTTACTATTTTTCGACGGTGACTTTAATTTAGAATTCTCTTTATCTTTACTATCTATCCCAGCTAATGGATCTTCAGGTTTAATTTCCTCTATATCAGAACCATCATCCTCCGCTTCTTCTTCAACTTCTCTTTCTATATAACTTGTTCTTTTAATATTACGAGAACTTCTTCTAGGTGTAATACTACTAAGATCTATTTGCTTTCTCTGTTTTTTTTGTTTAGTAGGATCTTTTACAGTACGTTCTTGAGTTGTATTTAGACCATTATTATTCTTTGCACTATCTGTTATCTCTTCTATTTCGGGACTATCGCAACTTCCATTTTCTTCGCATATCTTCACATCTGATGTATCCATACTGCTTTCTACAATTTCAGCAGAATCATTTGATTGTTGAACGTTACTACTACATGACAAATCTTTACCCTCGTTTATGTTAGATTTTTTTAAAGTGAACACATCATCATTATCCATTCGTACTCTCGTGATGCTCTCATCCAAACATTCTACGTCAGAGTTATTACTCTGTTCATCAACATCCATAGCCTCACGAGATGTGTTTAGACACTTATCTTCATTTCTAGACACTTCACTAGTATCGTTCATCTCACTGACACCATCGGAAGATTCTGAAACCATGGAGTCATTTCTTGACTCGTATAAGCAACCCCCCTTACTCCTATTCTTTCTCGATTCATTTTGCTCACTATCTTCCGATTGCATATCCCTTTCTTCGTGCTCAAAGTGTCTTCTGTCCATAACATCTTCCTCTTCGTCCTCATCTTCATCTTCTTCCTCTTCCCCATCCCCTTCCCCTTCCTCCTCTTCTTCTTTCCGTTTACTAACAGTCTCGTGAGACGTTTTGACACTGTCAGAGTCCGGAAATTCATCCTTTTCAGTACTACCATACTTTCCATTGACACCATTTGGAATGACCATGTCTGGGAACAAATAAATAACACATTGAAATTATACCACCCATATAATATAATAAGATTATCATTGATATACAGACATTAACAAAAGTGATAGAACTCTTTGATAAATATAAAATCTATTTGATATGTATACTCTTTAAAGGATACACTTGTTCTTGTTTTCTTTTTTTTTTTTCTTTTTTTTTTTTTTTTTGACCACATACTTTTCAATGGCTTATATAATCATTATAAACTGCTTAATGAAAAGTTAAAACCATAGTTTTCTTCTTCTTTCAAATATTATACTAAAGAATATTCCCCTATGACTTTCCATAGAATGTAAAAAAGTGAAGTGCATTATATTATAATAGAAAAAAAAAGAAACTAATGATAGTTCATACAATCAAGGAAAAAAAAGAAAAAAAAATGTATAAGTCCCAAATATTGATAATATAAAATTCCACAATGGTGTGGATTAAAATACACAACAGAATAAATATAAAAAAAAAAAAAAAAAAAAAGGAAAAGAAAAGAAAAGAAAAAAGACCAACAACAACTAAAAAGAAAAGAGAAAGAGAGAGAGAGAGAGAGAGAGAGAGAGAACAAATAAATAAAAAAATTATTTACCTTTTGACACTTTGTCAGAATTGTTCTGAGAAGAGTCCTTAACAGGAGGTTCTTCCAAAGTCCCGTCCATGGGGCCACGACTGTAGAGTCGATCTAAACAATAAATAAAATAAGACAACTGTCATGAGGAAAGGGCGGCAAAGGCGGGAGGGAGGGAAGCGTAAGTAAAAAAAAAGGGCCCTAATAATAATAATAAGATGAAGAATATATATGTTTTCATTTTTCAAAATATTAAACGAACATGAGAGAAGATTGATAGAGAAAGAGAAGTTAAAGGAGGAGGAAGAGGAGGAGAAGAGGAGGAAGGCGAGGAGGATAAAAAGGAGGAAGAGAAGAGGAATAGGGAGGGTTATGAGAGAGAATGAGAGAGAGAGAGAGAGAGAGGGAGAAGGAGAAAGAGGGAGAGAGAGAGAGAAACGAGGGAAGAGGGAGTGAATTTTTAGCGGGGCCAAATTTTTCAAAATGGCGCTGCGAATTCCGTACTCCTAACTCCCCTTGGAGAAGATGATCAC
This sequence comes from Vespa crabro, assembly GCF_910589235.1. NCBI lineage: Eukaryota > Metazoa > Arthropoda > Insecta > Hymenoptera > Vespidae > Vespa > Vespa crabro. Next base: position 2,241,049 of record NC_060979.1, read on the forward strand.
AACCCATAACCAAGAAAATTCACCTCTCGAGCGGGCACTGTTTGACGGGTCACGAATCATGTAATAATAATAATTTTCCCCGTTATGTGATCCTTAACCAAAGGATGATTATTATTAGAGATGCACACCATCCATCCACCACAACTATCCACCACCACCACCAATACCACCAACACTACCACCGGGAATCGACGCTTTTTCTTTTTCTTCTTTTTTTTTTTTTTTTTCAATTTCTTTCTTTTCCAATCCGACGACGATGACGACGATGACGACGATGACGACGGACGACGAATGGAATAGAATTAGGAGGGAAAAAAAAGAAAGAAAGAAAATAACCAAAAAATAAAGGAAATAGATTTTGATCGCCTCTTAGGCGACGACGACGACGACGACGACGACGACGACGACGACGACGACGAGCACGACGACGACGACGAGCACGACGACGACGACGACGACGACGACGACGACGACGACAACGAGGAGAAGGAGGAGAAGAAGGAGGTGAGCACACCCGTGCAACGCGACGACGACACAACCACGGAAGCAGCAGTAGCAGGCAGCAGCAGACCGACGAAAGAGGAACGAGAGAGAGACAGGAGAGAGAGAGAGAAGAGAGAGGAGAGAGAGAGAGGAGAGAGGAGAGAGAGGATAGGACAGAGAGAAGAGAGAGGAGAGAGAGGATAGGACAGAGAGAAGAGAGAGAGGAGAGAGGAGAGCGTAAAAGGGAAGGAGAAGGAGAGAGAGAAAGAGAGAGAGAGAGAGAGAGTCCACGAAGCAGAGCAGCACACAGCTTTTAACGGTTAGCGTCGGTCACCTGCGAGAAAGAGAGAGAGATAGAGAGAGAGAGAGAAAAATACAACTATTGCGTTAGTGAATCGACTTAATAATTTTGTCAAATTATTTATTTAAATAAATCAGCAATCGAACTGAGGTTTGATTTTATAACCTCTTTCTATATATAAAACCCTTTTAACTCTATCAATCTTTTATTGTAAGACGTTTGTATTGGTCTGTCTATGATCTCTCTCTCTCTCTCTCTCTCTCTCTCTCTCTCTCTCTCTCTCTCTCTCTGTCTGTCTATCTCTTTCTCTCTTTATCGCGCGCGCACCACGTACACATACCACTTACACAGAAGCACTCACACACACTTTTACTTACTAACTCACTCACTCACTCACTCACTCCTCCCCCCCCTTCTTGTATAAATGCGCGCACACACACTCACACACACACGTGCGGGCGCGCACGCAGGCACGTATATACACGCACAAAGAGATAGATTTCGCGCGCACAATCAATCTCGTAGTGTAAAACGTGGCTAAACAACCCCATGACGCATCCATCCAATGTCTACCCTAATCATAATTTTTCGACATAACCTCACTTCTACCACCAATCCAATCCACTACACCTCTTTCACTTCACTCCACTCCACTCCACTCAACTCCAGTCCGCTCCGCTTCATTCCACTATCATCCCAATGTCCCACCTAGTCCCTCTCATTTTATTCTTTAATATTGTTATTAATTTTTACACGTGTGTATGATGTATATATATTACGTATGCATGTATGGATCTATGTATGAACGTATGTATGTCATAGGAAAGAGAAAGAGAGAGAGGGAGGGAGAGAGAGAGAGAGAGAGAGAAATTGTAAGAGAAGAATAATCGATATGAATTAGTAGAACAAATTAATTATTATTATTATTATTATTATTATTATTATTATTATTATTATTATTATTATTATTATTATGATTGTAGAAGAATTGGACGAATTATTTTTTCCTTTTTATATTAGAAAAAAGAAAAAAAGAAAAGAAAGAAAGGAAAAGAAATTTTCTCTTTTAATTTTTTCCTTTTATTTTTCCTCTCTTAGAAATTACTGTCAAAATATATATATATATATATATATATATATATATATATATATATATATCATTGGTTTCTCTTTTGATTAAGAAAGATCTTTTGACCCCCGTAGAACGCGTGATGTATGTATCTCGGCGAACGACGCGCGACACGTTGCCATCGTCAACTTTGGAGAAGAGCCGAACAAAAAGAGAGAGAGAGAGAGAGAGAGAGAGGAGGGAGGGAGGGGAGGATGAGAGTAACGAGAGAGAGAGACAGAGAAAGAGAGTGGGGGGGTTGAAACAGAGAGAGAAAGAGAGAGAGAGAAATGCATTCGTTGTATGAAGAATCGAAGATCAAGTCGAATATTCATCATCAAACACGATTGCCTTTTTCAAAATTGTTTGCGTTGTTGCCACTTCGTGTTTGTGTGTGTGTGTTATATGTCCGTCCGTCCGTCCGTTCATCCGTCTGTCTGTCCGTCTGTCCGTCCATCTGTCTGTCTGCTGTGTATGTATGTGCGCGCGCGTACATGTGTGTGCGTGCGTGTGCGTGCAGAGTTTTATGACTTGGCGGAATTTTTTTCTTTTCTTTTCTTTCTTTCTTTCTTTCTTTTTTCTTCTTCTTCTTCTTCTTTTCTTTTTTTTCTTTCTTTCTTTCTTTCTTTCTTTTTTTTTTTTTTTTAGCAACGTTTCTCTTTTTTTCTTTCTTCCTTGTCTTCCTTCTCCTTCTTATTCTTCTTATTCTTATTCTGTGTCTTACGTTTAACACAATGCCGACGCCGCTTCACTGCAGTTGTCGTTGTCCTAGTCGTCGTCGTCGTCGTCGTCGTCGTCGTCGTCGTCGTCGTCGTCGTCGTCGACGACGACGGCGGCAGCAACGTCTGTCTGTCTGTTTGTCTGTCTGTCTCTTTCTTTGTTTCTCTCTCTCTCTTTCTCACTCACTTTTCTCTGTCTCGGTCACGCACCCAATAATAAATACGCACCTGACCACCATTGAACTCCCTACACTACGATTTATCGTCATAACGTAACATTTTCTTTTTCTTTCCTTTTCTCTCTCTCTCTCTCTCTCTCTCTCTCTCTCTCTCTCTCTCTGTCCTCGACTATACTCCGATTGACTAAACTAGTTTAATTTTTTTTCTCCCTTCTTTCCTTCCTTCCTTCCTTCCTTCCTTTCTTTCTTTTTTACCTAACCTCCCCCCACTCCATCTTCTCCACCCCCTTCCCAACCGTCCCACTCAACATACACCACACACACACACACACACAACCACGCACGTATGTACACACACACATACACACACGCACACACATATATATATATATATATATACACACACACACACGGGATATACTTATTTCGCGTTACAAACGCGTTCCTTAATATTACGACTCTTCTACGACGTCTTTACGTTGGTACGGGTTACACACCGATTTTATTCACAGATCACACAATCGGAGAAAATAGTAAACATTTCTAACGATGAATGTGTTACACACTAGAGGACAGGAGCGTCGGTGGTAACGTTAAAAAGTTATGCCCCAGGGCCGTCCCTAGTTTACAGGTTCTTTTTCTCCCTTCTTCTCCCTACCAACTCCCCTCTCTCCTCATACACTCTCATTCTCTTGATCGAGACCGTCATCTTACTCAGGGGGAGCAGGGGGGCGTGGGGAAGAAGAGTGGGTGCACGGCGGAGGAGTGCGGGAATACGGAGGATATCAGACGCTTTAATTTTGTAGGTTAATGTTTGTATCCTTTTTTTTTTCTTCTTCCTTCTCCTTCTCCTTCTCCTTCTTCTTCTTCTTACGTTCTGATTTTCCTTTCCTTTTTTTCCCCCTTTTTTTATGTGCTTTTCTTTTTCTGTTTTTCCTCTATTTTTTTTCTTTTCTTTTTCTTTTTCTTTTTTTTTTTTTCAAATAAGGATCGACATCAAAACGAATGCCAAGAGAATTGTTATTATTCGAATATTGTTCATTTAATGTAATCCTTGTCCCTTTTGTTTTTATTTTTATTTTTATTTTTATTTTTCTGCTGTTTTTCAATTTCGAGATAAATATTTAGGGATCGATGATTATCGGAGTGTAATTCCAGTTTTTTTTCTTTCTTTCTTTTTTTTTTTTTTTCTTCATTTTCTCCCCCCAAAAACTTCGTCAAAAACTTGTCTCGGTAGATGTTAAAAAAAAATATTCGTTCGTCAAATTTTAATTTGAGGTTAAACGTAACACCCATTCGATGAACTTCGTAAAGTTGTTATAAAGAAAAAAGAAAAAAGAAAAAAAAGAATTTATAACGTTTTTAAGGACACGATCTTTGTCGCGGAGGATAAAAAAAAAAAAAAAACAAATAAATAAAATTTTCCAAAGATCAAATTTGAGTTTAAATGTTATAAGTAAGACCTCTTTCGGTTGAAGGCAAAAAAAAAAAAAAGATTTTACGAGATAATCGTGTTCTCAAAAAACGCGTGGCGGTTTTTGGCGGACAGAAAAAAAAAACAAAAAAAAAACAAATATCGGTCCGAAGATCAAGTTTCAGGTTTAAATGATACGACTTAATCTTTTTCTAATCTAAGAAAAAAATCTAAAGTATTAAAAAAAAAAAAAAAAAAAAAAAGAGAGAAAGATTAGAAAAAACTAAGAATTGTCATCAATTGGGAAGAAATAATACAGGGGGAGGGGGTGCGAATAGGAGATAGGTACTGCCCTGGAGTATTGTGTTATTAAGTATATAACCGTAGAAATGAGAAATTCCATAGAGAGATCAATTGTAAAAGTTGAAAAGATATATATATATATATATATATATATATATATATATATACATCATATATATATATACATCATATATATATAATACATATATATATATACATATACATATATATAATTTTCGTTGACTCAACTGCGAGATTTACTTTACCTCGCTTTAAAAGAAACGAACTTTTATTGCTGATATCGTTCTTTCTAAAAGGAAAGATTTAGAATGATCCCGCCATTTCTCTTTAAGGGCTGCCTTTGGCTCGTCGAACAGCTGCCGTGGTGGTCGACGTCCGATCGCGATTATCCCCCCAAAGAGGACCGATAATCGAAACACACACGCATCTGAAATGCCGCGCTATTTAAATTCACTGACCGTTTCGTACACTGACAAATGTCGGACACGCTTAAGACTCGTTCTACACTTCTTACACACCGTTATTGTATCGATATTATTCACATATATTTGATGTTTATTTGGCTTCGACGTCATGGATCTTTCTTACCTCCGTCGTCTAAAACTGCCAAGATGGCGACCGTAATCACGTGACCGCAAATTTTATGACGTACGCGTTATGTTAAAGGGGACCAAACGACCAGTAGCGTTTCTTCTAGATTATCACGTGATCATATACACGTGCACGTCCAATGAGAGACTCTCCCTAAGAATAAGGGCAATCTGCAATCGCAACAATGTACAAACTACGGGGTTGACGTTAAGGTACCCGCCCTTTTCTATTTTAAGCTTTACTAGAAAAAGAAAAAAAAAAAAAAAAAATTTTTTTTTCCTTTTCTTTTTTTTTTTTTTTTTTTTTATATATATATATATATATTTCTTTTTCTACAATTAATTATTTTTACGTTCAAAAAGTATAGTTTATTTTTATTCTTTTTTTTTTTCTTTTTTTTAATGTTCCTTTTATAAATTCGTTTTTTTTTTTTAATTTTTTTTTAATAAAATATTTATTATAAAATTACATGTACTTTTACTCTCTCTCTTTCTCTCTCTCTCTCTCTCTCTCTCTCTCTCTTTCTCATATAAATATATATATACACTTATATTTATTATATACATTTTTTTTCTTCAAGTTTTCCATTATTGTATAAATGTATCTCATTAATACATTATATATAAATTATATTTATGAAAATGTATCATATGTACAATCTTAATTGAAATTTATACAATATCAATTGCATCAAATTATTAATGACAAATACTTTGTCACAATATTTTGTAGACAAGTGTTATAGTAAAAATAATGTGAATATACAAATATTATTGGTAATGAATATAACAGATATTATTACCAAAAAATATTCGGTAAATAAAAAATAAATATAATATTTACACACACATACAAACACACACACACTCCCACACACACACACATTACATCTTATCCTAAATTTTCATCCTCTTCATCGTTAAACGATAAAACAGCTTTCTTTTGTTTGCTCTTTTTAACTTTTTTATTAGCAGATCCGTCAATCGTATCTGAATGTCTCTTTTTCAATTTATCTTTATTAAATATTACACGTTTAGACAAATCAATCGGAGCTTCAGCTTCCTCTATAAATTTTCAAATAAATCATATAAATTATAATTAAATATTATTAAATATATTGGATAAAAATATATCTATATGAATCAAAATGTACCTTTTTGTTTTTGTTTTTCATAAGCTTCTGCTTCTTCCGCAGTTAAGTCTCCTGAATTTAATACAACAACAAGAGGCTTCTCTCCGTCTATATCTTCCTCCTCATTGTCAGAGACACGTGGCAAAATTTCTTTCTATTTGGAAAAAAAAAAAAAAAAAAAAAAAAAATCCAATTATTATATTACTTCTTTATTAAATAAATATAAAATTTTTTTTTTTTTATCAACAATACACACCTATTGTTTCGTATTAAATATACAAAATTATAAAGAATTATAGAAATATAATCAATAAATTATATTACGATAAAATCGGTAAGAGAAATTAATGTCGGTTTTCGAATTTTTATCTTTAAAACTATCAAAGCAAAATAATATCCATCGTAATTTAAATATTTTAGTCAAAGTGAAATTTTTTTTTTTTTTTTTTTTTTTTTTAATATAAAATTCCAATGTTTTAGAACTTCGATGAATTCTTGGAATTTATTTTCAGTAACAACTTGATCGGTGAAAATTTTCTCGATCCCGAAAAGTAATAATCAAGGTGTTTGAAAAAATGCTAGTTGATTGATGAAAAGTCCGAGGAAGTTAGGTTGAATATTTAGATTTGAAGAATATTTGAAGAATATTTGAAGTTTTGTAGATTTTGTCGTGTGCGATGTGATCGTGTTTATCTTCGTTTAATTCATGTGGCATCCATTTGTCGAGTTTCTTTGACTTTCTTAAGTGTGTCAGGTGGTGAATAACAGTTGAGTTACTTTACATCTACCACCTGTCCAAATTGTCGAGCCATTGTATATGAATCAGTTTTAATCAATGTCTTCAATTGATCATTTTCAATGACAGAAAACAATTGACGATCTTCTTCATCTTACAAATTTTCATCTTCTATGCTTTCATTTTCATTTTGAAATTTTGTAAACCATTGCTTTACCGTAAATTCATTTACTATATTTTTACCAAATGCATGATTGATATTACGAGTTGTTTCCGCAGCTTTATGACCAAGTTTATACTCATATAAGAAAATTAATCGAATTCGTTTTTTGTCCATCTTTGAAATCAATACTTTGAAATGAGTACAAATTAATAGTAAAAAAAAAAAAAAAAAGAACAAAAACATATATACCAGTATATAGAGTGACATCTGAACTAAAAAATTATATTATATAAAAATAAAAAGAAATATAAGAATTGTTAGCTCTAACCTAAAAACAAAAAAAAAAAAAAAACTCGAAAACCAATATTAATTTCTGATCTTATTAACATAAAGAAAAATTTTAATTTATAAAGAATATATAATATATATAATCAAGAATGTTTACATTTTTACCTTTGTATTAATTGTTGGTCCTTCCTTGTATTTAATCTGTTCTTTTAATTCTCTTAAAAATTTTGGCTCTTCAGGCCTAATGTATGACACTAACTTTTTTCTAGACATACTTTATAATATTTGTAAAGATTTGTATAATTAAATGTATATTCAGATAGTTAGTAAAGTAACATAACCTCTAACGACACGTAATAAACTAAGTACGATGGACGTTTGGTTAAAGACAATTATAAAGCATTCTCTAGTAAATGATCTTGTTTCTGATTGGTCGACGCATGAACCAATCATTTCACAGACAGAACAATTTTTTTCTAACCTTTTCAATTAAAATGCAGGTTAATGCAAATTAATATATATATATATATATATATATATATATATATATATATATATATATATATTATATATAAATAATATATTATATATAAATAATAAATTATATATAAATATATATATATATATGTAATTAAATACATACTTTTATACATTATATGAAAAAAAAATTGTTTTTAATATTTTATTACTTTTTAATATTTTTCTTTCAATTAAAAATGTTGAGAAAAGATAAAATGTCAAATATACAAATGATTTTCTCATTTTTTTTTTCTTAACGTTTATGTATGGGACATTGAATAAAAATATGCGTATGTCCTTTATTTGACTATTTTTTTTTTTTTTTTTTTTTTTTTATTTATTTATTTATTTATAACGTTTATTCGTTTTGTCCATGGAAGTGGTTAGCCAATATATTAAATCGTTTGCTATTAATCGGTGCGTCTTTAAAAAATTTATCAAACTTTTATTACCTTCTACGTTGATCAAAAAGACAATTCCAAGTGCAGTTTCGTATTTTCTTTCTTTCTTTCTTTTTTCTTTCTTTTTTTTTTTTTTTTTTTTTTTTTTTTCATTGTAAAATAACATTACGATCTCGTCTTTTTAAAAAATGTACATGCAACTATAATACAAACGAGAAAGCATTGTTATCAATTAATTATTCGAGGAGAAATATTTTTCATTGAAATGTACATGACAAACATAGATCACATTAATACGAATTTTATTAAATTCTTCGAGATATAATAAGTTCTAGAAAAAAGGAAATGAATTTACTTAATAAAATGTTCAAAGATATTCTCGTTAAGTAGAAATAAAAGCTTTAATAAAAAAAAATGATTGATTGGCAAGAATAAAAAAAAAAAAAAAAAAAAAAAGAAAAAAAGGACCACCACCCCACGGAAATGGTACAACTGTTCATTTTATATAATATCCCAGCTTATACAGAAATCTAAATTATAAATCTAAATAATAAATTTACAATCGAGTTACCTCCGAGCTGTTAATAGCTCTGAGTTTTCCTTCGGAATGACTAGAACGTCGATGTCTAATTTGAGGATGATTACTAGCAACGTAATTGGATTCCTTATGTTTTTCCAATTGAACGACAGGTAAAAATCTTGGACTGGGTTCGTCTAAACATTCACAGCTTATACTACCGTCTAATTCATTTTGATAAGGAGGCGGTATTAGAAGACTTTCAGTAGATTTGGTAGGTTGAAAATGTCGAGTACTGCCAGTGGAATAAGATGTACTGCTACTTGTTCTTCTTTGTACAGTACCAGTGGGTGTTTTAGCACGACCATGACCTCCTTTTCCAGGTCGTTCAGCGCTGTGTGTCTTTATTGTAGCTGTATCCAAATAACCGTATCCAAATCCGTATCCACCGAAAGCTTTTGTAGTTAAATTATCCCATGATTTGGGTTTGGCATATTGAAGGCACGGTGGCGGTCTTTGGTGAACAGTTGGATCCCAGTAAAGTGTATCTGTACTTAGACTAGTGGAACAAGAAGCTACGCTATCAGCAGTAGTTGATACGTCACTACTGGTAATGGAGTGAAGACTATGACCGGAAGATCTGGAACAATTGTGCGTACCATGTTGTTGTTGTTGTTGTTGTTGTTGTTGTTGCTGCTGCTGTTGCTGTTGTTGTCCTTGTTGTTGCTGTTGTTGTTCTCGTTGAGTCTGTGCCACATGTTGTTGTTGTTGTTGTTGTTGCTGCTGCTGCTGTTGTTGTTGTTGTTGTTGTTGTTGTTGTTGCTGCTGCTGCTGCTGTTGCTGAAGATGATTTTGTTCGTTTCTAGCTCGACGTTGTTTCTCACGTCTTCTACGGCTTGGAACACAGTTTGGATCGCAGCAAGGACTGGCCAAATCATATGCGTCTAAACTACCAGTATCCGATTGTTCTCGACGACGATTAGCACTTGAGATACAAGCGACGCATAAACTATTCTGTTGAGAATGATGAACCGATATGTCACCGCTTATCGACGAATTCTGTTGTTGCTGACAAGATTTGTGTGACTTCATTTTCGCTGGTGTACCGCTCATACCATTTGCCTGATGATAACTATGACGTGAAGAAGTGGATGCACCAGATTCGCTGGGCATCTTTGAAAGAAACTGATGATGATCGCTTCGAGAACGTGGTGGTCCTACTGTTACCAAACAAGCTGCACGTGGTATCAAGCATGGTCGACCATCACCAAACTGAAAAAAAAAATATACATATATACTTAATTAATTATACTGTTAGGAAACAATTATATTAAATCATTATAATCACCAAATTGTAAAGCAAAAGATGTTCCGTAGATGTTGCAGGTCGACAACATTGAATCGTTGACGAATTAAAACTCGACGATGGAGATGGCTGATTAGGATTACTTGTTATAATATTACTGGGTGTTCTTTTACGTGCTGGAAGCGAATGTGTCTTCCATCGACCCATCAATATTGAACGTTCTCTCTCGCATAATCTTTCAAGCTCACCTAAGCGTAATTGTAGAGCACGTTGTAATTCCAGATAACGCATATGTAATTGTACCTGTGAGATCAAATTTTCGTCTAGTCATTTGTCAAATTTTTATTATTACTCAAAGGATATATACATCAACATAGATAATTCTTTGTCGTTATAATTCTATATCTTTTTTTTTTTCGTTTTTAAATGACAATTTTAATAAGAATTTTTTTCAATCATCCAATAACAAGTAATATCTTAGAATAAGTTATGCGAGAAATAAAATATTTTACGATATAATCGAGAAAGATATACGAAGTTATTTAAAGAAAGAAAGGAAAAAAAAAAAAAAAAAAAGAAAAAAAATGGACAAAAAAATTATTTGAAAATAATTACCTTTCTCACACAATCCTCAAATGATACGACCATTCTCATTCTGGTATCACAGTTTTTTATAAAGTTCACAAGGGTAGTATGATCGGCTCGATCCATTTCATGACCATTTATAGAAAGTATAACATCACCTTCTCTCATGCCTGCTTTAAATGCAGGTCCATCGTATTCTATATAATCGACATAAGTGATCATTTCTATTTCTTGTTCTCTTTTATAATGTATCCCGTAACTCTGTAACAAACGTACAAAAGAACAAACAATAAATAACAATAAATAAAATTATTAAAATAATTAATAATACACACACACACACACACACACATATATATGTATATATATATATGTTTTTAGAAAAATTAAAAGATCATAAAATTTTTTGAACGTATATATAATTATACCAGCAAAAAGGAAAAAGGAAAAACAAAAATAGGAAAGGAAAAAAGATATAAAGTGAGAAATGAAGAAGTGTCTTAAAAAAAAAAAAAAAAAAAAAGAAAAAAGAAAGAAAAAAAAAGAAAAATATGTTTATGTCAGATAAAACGTATTCCTTATATCTTATATCTTTATATGGCGTAGCAAAAAATTATATATATATATATATATATATATATATATATGTAATACATAGATGTAAATGTTTTACCTGTAACGTGAAACCATACGTGCCATTTTTCTTTTCCACGATAATGGTACGACGTCTTCTATCCTCGTCCACTCTTGATACACGATCCGATTTTGATCGTTCTAATACAGCCTGCAATATAAATATTCGATATTACTATTAAAATAATTCAAATTATAAATAATATTCACAGTCACATAATGACTCTCTCTCTCTCTCTCTCTCTCTCTCTCTTTTTTCTCTCTCTCTCTTTCTTTTTCTCTCTCTGTCTCTTTCTCTTTCTCTATTTCAATACAATTTTAATAAATCATAACTTTTTGTTCCTTTTTTATTTATTTATTTATTTATTCTTTTACTTTATTTTAAATTTTGAATTAAAGTTAAAGAAAAATATTAAATGGAGGAAAACCAAAAAAAAAAAAGAAAAAAAACAATATAAGGATAAATGGTATCAAGGTGGACTACATATTCATCATGACGATATATGTATATTTTATAACGAGTGCAATGATGCCATTCGCATTTTATGATTGCAATTTTTTTTCTTCAATTGGAAACCTTCATTTCTTTTTTCTCTTTTTTTCTTCTTTTGTATTTAACAGGATCGAAAGAATGATTACTTCGCAATAAAATATTCTTCGTTGAAGGAAATCCATCAACTTGTTTATATATATATATATATATATATATAAAAACGCAAACATAGATGTAGACTGCAATTATTAAATAAAATTGAAATTGAAATTGAAATTTTAGATATATTTATATAATAACCGCTTATGAAATATATAATAATAATAATAATAATAATAATAATAATAAACAATTTCATTAATTATAAAAAAATTATAATGTTACTTAAATCAATAAATAAAAATTTATTGATTATATTAACTCGACTTATAATTATGGTTTTGTTTTACTTTTTTTATTATTAATTATTTATAAAAAAAAAAAAAAAAAAAAAGAAATACAAATTTTATTTATCATCTTTCAAATTGAATCATACCAATGCAATGATGTATTGAAAATTAATGACGTGGAATTATTACAAAAAATAAATATAAAAATAATTCTCATATTTTACCATTGATCGTTTACTAAATAAAAAAAAAAAAAAAAAGAAAAAAAAAGGAAAAGAAAACAAAAAATAAAAAATATTCTATTAATTAATTATTTATACATCTACATTCTACATTCAATATATATATATATATATATATATATATATATATATATATATATAATGTTCAAAAATTGTTTGTATAGATTATTAAAAAAAGAAACAAAAAAAAAACAAAAACAAAATAATTCCTACATATATGTATATATAGCAAATTTTTTTCAAGAAGAAAAGAAAGAGAAGAAGAAAAAGAGAAAAGGATCGATTATATGAATAAAACTATTATTAAAAGTGATATGCTCTTTAACTTAATCAATGATCTCGAAAATGTCAACGTTCTACTTTAAAGTTACTACATATATAAAAGGTAAACAGGTAAAGAAGCTCACTGACCCTGAACGACGAGATAAGAATCACGTTTCGCATGTCACTTAGCCGCAAATAAGCGTGAATAATATCATCATAATAATAATAATAATAATAATAATAATAATAATAATAATAATAATAATAATAATAATAATAATAATAATAATAATAGTAATAATAATAATAATAATAATAAAATAATAAGAAGAAAAAATCTCTTAATCATTATTATAATCGATGTATATATATATATACATGTATACATACCTAATTCAAGAATTCTAATCAAAAAGAACGATTGCAACAATGTGCAATCTCTATGCAGTATTTCAATGCGTTCATCGACTTCATCTCTCCCTTTCTATCTTTCACACTACCCACTCTCTCTCTCTCTCCCTATCTCTTTCTATCTTTCACTCTATCTCCTTTTCATCTTCTCTCTCTTTCTCTCTCTCTCTCTCTCTCTCTCTCTCTCACTTGTTAAGCTATCTCTTTGTCTCTCGTTAAGCTATCTCTTTCTCTCTCGTTAAGCTATCTCTCTCTCTCTCTCTCTCTGTCTATCTCTCTCAGTCTTTCTCGTTAAGCTATTTTTTTCTCTTTCCCTCTTTAGATTATTTCAACCCTCATCACTACTACTACTACTACCTACTATCTCACTCATATACACAATCCTGTTCGCACTACATTACCACTAGCAATATTATCTAGCATTACAATATTATGACTACTACTATTACTATTATTACTACTACTACTTTATTATTACTATGTTTAATTAATATTGCACATACATACATAAATACATACATACATACGTACATACATTTTTTTTTTACATTTCCAATTACCATCGATACACTAATACACACACATACTAATACTATAATTTGGTTCTCTTTGTATATACCATTTGCTATGTGTGTATGTGTCGCGCGCGCGCGCGCGCGACACATACATAATACAAGCAGACACACAGATGGAATCTAGACATACAAACATAAAGTTAAACACAATTTTTCAAATCACACACACACACACACACAAATGCACGTTTCTATTCAAAGAGATATCCTAGCCATAGAAATCATAGAATTACTTAAGAGTGATAAATCAATATTAGAAATTGAGCGATACGAAACTTTTATGATTAGAACAGATTATTTTCTCTCTTACCCTTCCTCCCTCTCATCCTCTCTCTCTCTCTCTCTTTCTCTCTCTCTCTCTCTCTCTATTATTAATAAATAAATACGTATAAATAATTACACATTCTACTACACCACTCCATTCCTCTTCGTCGCTGTTGTCAACGCCGCTACGATGTTGCTGGGCAGCCGTATCGGAATTTTGAGGTGAACCGTTGTTCATCGCCGTTCGATCTTTAAACTTTATCGAACAAAAGTCTCCTTCCTCTACTTTTTCTTCTTCTTCTTCCCTTTTCTCTTTTTTCTTTCCCTCGGATATTCTTCTCTTTTCTTTTTTTCTTCTTCTTCCACCCCTCCTATATATTTCTTTGTTGCTCTTCTTTCCTTCCTCCTCGTCTTCTTCTTCTTATAAACTTATCATCCCCAAAAGCCTTTTTACAAATTCCAAAATGAATTCTTCATTATTGTCGTTCCTATCCTTGCTGTTGTTATTGTTATTGTTATTATTTATATTATTGTCGTTGCCATCGAACATTTTCACGTTCATCTTTTTTTCTTCATTTTCTTTTTCATTTAAAACACGACATTAAAAAAGAACGGATGAGAATGAGAATGCGGATGATGATGATGATGATGATGATGATGATGAGGAAGAGGAGGAGGATAAGGAGGACGAGGACGAGGACGAGGAGGAGGAGGAGGAGGAGGAGGACAACGACGATGACTATGAAGACGAGGACGACGACGAGGAATCACTACCACCAACTTTGGACGAGGTAAACGCGCGTTATGCTGGATTATATATGCGGTTTGTACTCTCTGCTTCATCCTACCCTACCGCCCCCACCTACACCCCATAGGCCCCCTCTTCTACCCCTCCTCCCTCCTCCCCGATCGTCAGCCCACCACCGAACCTCATCCACCAACTTTATACTGCGCCTGCTCGACAATATCGGCCTATCCACCCCCGTTTCGAGTTGGTCTCCTTCAAGGATGATAAGAGATTGGTGGCGTAGGTGTACCAGGGGTGTGCGGCGGTGTAGAAGAAGGAAAGGGGACGGGAGAGGGGTAGGAGGGAAGGGTTAATCGAGGGAGTTAGGGGGATTGAGACGAAGAGAGGGTTGAGAGAGAGCAAGCGCACTATGCTGAGGTTCTTTCTCTCTCTCTCTCTCTCTTTCTCTCTCTCTCTCTCTCTCTTTCTCTCTCTCTCTCTTTCTCTCTTTACAGGGTTCTATAGGGTGGGACAAAAGTTTCTACCTAAGGGTTATACAAAAGTGTTACAATGGTGATTCGAAAAATCAATTGCTCGTACTTTTCGAGACATTATTTTTTCTTTTCTTTTCTTTTTTTTTTTTTGTTAGCTTTCGTAAGCTTTTATTTCTTTCACAGATCTTTTTCTTTTTTCTCTTCTTTTTTCTTTCTTTTTTTTTTCTTCTTTTTTTTAATTAAACGAAACCAAATACTAAACTAACTCGATAACACGAGACTTTGATTAAAAGCTCGAAAGTAAAGTATTGGAAGAGGGTAATTGATTTTGGTTAATTACTTACGAACTTTTGGCCCACCTTGTAGATATTCTCTCTCTCTCTCTCTCTCTCTCTTTCTCTCTCTCCCTCTATCTCTTAAAGACATGTGTATTCGCATTGGGAGAAAATCATTTCCGTTGAAAGATTTTATGTATTTTCGCGTCCGGATGGTATTTTTTGAGTGTTTCATTTTTAATTTTAGCTTTGAATATATATATATATATATATGTGTGTGCGTATGCATGTACGTATATATATATATGTATGTACGTATACGTATATGTATATGTAATGTAATGTAACATATGTTCGATACAAAATGTTATTGTTTCTATTATATTTTGAAACATTATAGAATTATAGAAGAGATTAGGAATATAATATAAACATCGTTTAAAAATTATTATTTAAATGATTATGACAATGATAATATTTCGTTGAGGATTTATCAAAAATTAATTTAATAAAACTTAAACAATTATTATTATATTTCCCCGTCTTCAATATTATTTATATATATAATCATTAATAAATTTTTAATTAAGCTGATTATTAAAGTATATTATTTTATCTTACGAAATTAATCAAGAAATATTAATATAATAATATATATATATATATATATATATATATATATATATATATATAATATATATAAATAATATGGATGATATAAAAATTATTATCAAATTTTCAATCCATTTGACAAGCTATATAATATTATCATTATTATTATTATTATTATTATTATCATTATTGTTATTATTATTATGCATTTATTTATTTATTAAATAATCGATTTAATCTTTCTAAAAATGATATCAGAAGAAGGTATTAATTTAATGAAAATTAATTTAATGATATCAGAAGAAGGTATCAATTTAATGAAAATTCCTGGGTAATTATGAAATTTAATGACAGTCTTTGTAATATCCGACAATCATAAATAATTAAGGCTAATATACTGTAATGAGCTAATATTTATTATCTTTTAAATACCAAGAAACTTGGTATTGAATAAGTAATGAAATAATTAAAAAAATCAATTTTTTTTTTTTTTTATTTCTTGTACTATTCTCCAATTTTTTTTAAATCATTGTTACGCGATATTAAATTTTTTTTTTCTCTTAAAATATAAATAAATTATAAATAAAATATATAATATATATATATATATATATATATATATATATATATATATATATATGAGAATATATAAATATTGTAAAATATTCAATAAATTTGATAATTAATGTATCATTATTATTATTTTTTTCTTATAAAATTATTTTAGAAATATTAGGTAAATATAATAGAAATTGATTGATATTATAAATGACATGTAATTATTATTAAATTTTTAATTAATTCGATTATTAAAATATATTATTTTATTTTATTTAATGAAATTATTTAAAAAATATTATAGAATAATATAAAAAAATATTGTCAAATTTTCGATGAATTAAATTATCATTAATAAATATAACATTATGATATATCTTTATTATAATTCAATGAAATTATATTATAAATATATATTAGTAATTAAAAAAATTTATAATTATATATATATTTTTTTATTATCATATAATAAATTAAATATTATATATATATATATTATATACTATATACTATATATATGTATATATGTACATTTGACTTGCCTATACACTCACTATTAAGCTACTTATTCTTCGGTGAATGCACTCGAGTCGACCCCGACGAAAATAACGTGCCACGACATTGCGGATGCACTTTCCACTTTCTTGATCTAGAGGTCTATTATAAATAAGACAGCAGAGAAATAAAATGAAAAGGGACATTAATACTCTTATATATAAACGGACGTAACAATAAATATAAAAATAATTAACATAATCTATTTCTTATAATATTTATTATATTATATATATTATATATATATATATGTTTATATTTATATATATATATATATATAAATTATTATGAAATATTAATTATAATAATAATAATAAAATATATATATATATACATATATATAATAAAATATAGAGAACAGATTGTTTGAATAGTATAACAGCAAAATTAATAATAACTATGTTTAATTATAAGTGATTAATCTGTATATAGATGTATTATATTATATATAAAAAAAATTATTATATATATAAAACATATATATATATAAATTTTCCGGTACCGGGAATCGAACCCGAGCCTCCTGGGTGAGAGCCAGGTATCCTAACCACTAGACTATACCGGATATATTAACTTTACGTATTATTTTATTCATATATACGTAATATATTCTCATATATAAGTATAATAATAGTAATAATAATAATATTTAATGTAGTCTTAATAAATTAGAAAAAAAGAAAAAGAATAAATTCTCAATTTATTCAAATGAAAGGTCATTGTTATTATTTCCTTGTTTTTTTTTTTTTTTTTTTATTTTATCCTTTTTTCTTTCCTTTTTTTTTCTGTTTTACAATATTTTTTGTTTTATTCTTCTCAGCAATCTGGTTGGCCGTTCCTTCGCAGCTCGATAAAATTTCCATTCTTTTTAATCTTGGAATCGGAGGAGGCTTTGGTTTGGGTACTGGTACTTGTCTATAAAATAAAAATGAAAAAGGAAAAGTAAATCAAAATAAATGATTAATAAATATAAAGAAGAAGAAGAAGAAAAAAAAAAAGTAAAACAATTTATTCAAAGTAAGAATAATTTTATTTAAATCTAAATTATAAATTACTTGATGGCCATGTGCAATTCCTGTGTCATTTTATCTTCTATTACGTTTACCCAAATATTTGACTGCGTCTTTGGTTTTAAACATAATCCTTTGTGCAGGCGACATCTGTAATCATCAAGTTCATCCTGCGCTTGACATTTCTTTTCCCATGCCTCTTCCCATTTGTGAAACTTTCCTTTAATGCAAGCTTCCTTTTGTTTAGCAGCTTCTGCAGCCTTTTTCTTTGATGATATCTTTTTTGACTTGCTGTTCCTCTTCTTCTCCTTTTTTTTCTTCTTATCTTGACGTTCAGCCATTATTTTGTACAATTTATTATCTGAACAATTTTTATGTTATCATTTGCATGATCTCTTATCATTTATTTGATACATCTTCCCCATTTCATTGTAATAAAAATATTTAATTTGTGAAATAATTAATAGGAATCATGATTGAAAAAGTTTGATGTTTGGTATGATTAAAAAAAAAAAAAAATGAAAACAGTGAAACAATTCTCAACAATTTCATGTCGATTGATCAAATCTTTAAGCTAAATTCATACTGGAAAAAAAAAAATATATATATATATATAGTAGAAGAAAATATAAGCTTTGAAGAAGATTCAATAAAGATAATTTCTTCACTCGCCATAATTTTTTGTTTTGTTTGTTTGTTCTCAAGGACTCAACAACAGGTCTTTCTACAGCTACAAGTTGGTTCTTCTTTAATAACGCATCCACACTTTCTTACAGGTTTCTCTTTAAATAGTTCATCAAAAGTAGTTTTCTTTGTGCCACAACAAGGAGCACAGGTCTTTTCTTTAACCGATTGAGGCGAACAACATGATGGGCAAGTATTTGTTGTGGCAGGTTGTGGACGACCACAAATTGAAACAGGTTTTACTGGTTGAATACATGGTGGATAAAGAGAACAACATTTTGGGTGCTCTTGTTGACATTGTTGTTGTTGTTGTTGTTGTTGTTGTTGCGATCTAGAATAGGATAATAATAAATATTGAAATTAATAATAATTTTATTTGAATAAAATAAATCATATGAAATTAAAAAAAAATTTGAACTAACTTGGATGACTTGGTACCATTGCAAATTGGTGGACAACAAGGCAAAGGTTCTGATTGTGGTTGTTTACATTTGTCGACTTCAGATTTGACCAAAGGTGTACAAGTTTTAGGACTTGTTTTTGGACGACAACAAGTCTTGAAACAAGTTTCAGGACATGTTTTTGGACGACAACAACTCTTTCCTTCACCGCTCCCATCCTTATTCTTTTTTACAGTACAATTGCATCGTATAAATTCTGGCAAACATTTTTTCGAAGGTATTTTTTTACATTGAAATACTGGACTATCGTCGGTTCCTTTAAACAAGTATGGTTTTTTATTATGAGGTATTTGGAATTGAGTTACTATTTTTTTTCCAAAACAGGAGACACGTATGAAGAGAGTAACTTCGCCAACACATTGTCCAGTCGCTGTAGCTATCCTAAAAGTACTTTTTAAAGATTTACATGGATTCCCATTATTGAATACACGTTGACTTAATAAATCATTTATCAAATTTCTTAATTGTATCTGATAAGTGCCAATTAACATAACATCTGGTAATACTCCTGGTGGAAGTTTTTTATAAACAGTCATAGTTACAGGAAAACTATGAACTGGTTTTTGAAGTACGTTATTGGGTAATGCAAAAAGACAAGATTTTCCTTTTTTAAATACTTGAGTGTCACCGCTTATACAAGCACATCCATCGCTTAATGCTTCTTCATTAATATTGATAGGTGGCAAATTAAGGATCTGTTATACAACATTACTTTTACAAATGATTCTATATAATCATTTTATTTGTAACAATAATAAACAAGTATAACTTGAAAAGATATGCAGGTCGTCACTGGTAACATTTCTTCATGTATAGCACGTACAGCTGGTATATTAATTTTATCAACCAAAAATTCAATCAGAAATAATTGTTGACTATCATCCATTTTATCGTATCAAATGATTAAATTTAATTAATATTGAAACCATTAATTTACTCACAAATTTTTCTGGTTTTTTTTTTTTTTACAACATAATGATATATCTAACCATTATACTACAATTTAAAACTGCCATTAGAAAATAATAGGCGGATGGCAGGAGGTGGAGGGGGGGGGGTGGGAGGGAGGGTAAGCGAAGAAAAGAAAAGAAAAAACAATGTTTATATATTATTTAAGATAGATGTCACTCTTTTGGATAAAATTTATAATTATATTATATTGCATAGGATAATCATATAAACAATAGAATTATTCAACTATAAGAATTTTCTTATTTTTTCTTTTTCTTTTTCTTCTTCCCTTTCTTTTTTTTCTCCTCGATATCAGCTTGTATTTGGCGTGTCTCATGTCTGATCGGTGGTCTTCTTTCAGGACCTTTAGGTGTTCTCATTTCCAATTGCAAATCTGATTTCTCACCGGCACCGACAAGTCCTTTCTTACCAATTCTCAAAATAAAAACGTCATGTTCAGGATCAGTCGGACAGTCTGGCCCAGTTGCATCGCTTTCTGGTGAGACCGTTACCGTTGGTTGCTTTTTAACTTCACCATCCAAAAGACCAGAAACTTTGAGAACAACGGCTTTGCCACAAGCTTGAGCAGGACCACGACTTGTTTGAATTGGTCCACTCGGTTTACTTATATCAGTACAAAGATCTTTTTTTGGTGTATCTTGTAATATACTAGGTGGATAAGAAGCTGGTTTAAAAGCTTCCAAGGAACATGAACTTTTAGGATCATTTAATTCATCTTTTACTCTGGCACCAGTTGAACGACCACAAGGTAAACAAGCATGTTCCTCCAATACACATGCACGACATGGAATATCAATGATTGATTCCTCACAGACATTTTCAATATCTACAACTTTACATTTATAAGCCAAAGATTTTTCATTCAGTTCTTCACCTTTAAATATATAATCAGATTCATTATTTATACATTCTGGTGTCTCAAATTCTGTAATAATTGTTTCACCAAATGCGGACATTCTTACATTGAGAAAAATTTTCCCTACTTGTTTCTCATTCATTATCAAAGGTACAGAATCCTCAAATGTTTTAGGTGGTGGTACTTTTCTATGCCAGCATTGTAACAATTCTTTTCTTAAAGCAGCAAATTGTTTGGTCAATTCGAATTCTCCAATGCCGATTAAAATATCTGGTTTAATACCCTCCGGCATTCTTTTTCTTATCGTCATTTTAACATTTAATTCCAATAACTTGTCTCTTGTCGTATCAAGATCCATCGCAAACATAATTGATTTACCAGAATAAAAATATTCAACGTCGTCCGCTATACCAGCTTGTGGGACGAATAAAAAATCAACAGGCGTTATCTCGATTTTATCATCTTCGGTGAAATGTAAAAATTCTAAACCAACGCTGGTAGGTACGAAAAACATTTGATTCAATTTCGCCAATCTCTCGCCGGTTATTCGATGAATAAAAAATTCTAACAGAAAGAGATATTGCTCTTTATAATCGTCAGCTATTTCTTCTCTTATACCGAAGATCGATGGCGGTGATTTATTCGTAATCGTCTCCAATTTTTTCATCTTATTATTTTTCCTACCGTTTTTTCTTTGTTTCTTCAAATTTTTCTCTCTCATGAGGATAATTATTTTCTTTTATATTTTATATATATGTTTATATTTATATAATTATGAATAGAAATCTTTTCATTTACTCGGAATTAGATTTAGAATCGATCGTTTATACGATCATAATATATATCGTATCATTTATAGATACTTTTTTCTAATGTTTATTTTTATTTATTTATTTATTTTTTTTTTTTTTTTTTTAGGTTAAGTCGATAGAATAAGCATGAAGTTGATGTATATAAAAAAAAATTATCTATTCCATATATATATATCTATACATATATATATATATATATATATATATATATATATATATATATAGTTTTTAATGTTTATGTAAGAGAGAGTATAAGAAAGTGAGGTTATGTTTTGGAATATTTTCAATAAATTATATCAAGTAAAGTATTTTAATCGAAAAACATTTCAAGTGTGCCGCCATGTTTATGGTATTCCAATTTTTTTTATCTATTAATATTAAAACATCTAATATTTTTATTTATTAATTATAATGAAAATATTTATTTTTAAAAATATTCTTTTTTCTTTCTTTATTGAAATTTCATTGAAAAAAAACTTTAAACAATTTCAATAAATATTCTTTAAATAAATATCTTCGCATATTCATTAATGAATAATTAAAAAAAAAAAAAAAAAAAGAAAAAAAATCGATTAACGAAGGAAAAAAGAAATATTCAAACATTTCTTGAAATTAAATAAAATCGAAAATATTATCGATAAATTTTTTTTTCTATTTCATTATTATTATTATTATTATTATTTTTTTTTTTTTAAGTATCCCGAACCTCCCCCAATCGACTATGTTGTCGAGGACGTCTCATTAACGTTTTTATCCGATGGCATTTTTTTACACGGCAAGCCAGGACCGTCGCATAAATGTATGGGAAAACAACTTCGTCCCATAAAAAGAAAAATCAGTAAGTTAGCGATTGAAAATAGAACGAGCCAATTAAATCAAAATAGAAACGTTTGTCTCGCATCAATGAGAGAGAGAGAGAGAGAGAGAGAGAAAAGTCTGTACATATCGTGTCTGCCTGTTTGAGAGAGAGAGAGAGAGACTGTACATATCGTGTCTGCCTGTGAGAGAGAGAGAGAGAGAGAGAGGTTCACTACGGTCGATCGCATTTAAACAGCCATCGTCTATCTCTATATAGTGCAATCGAATTAAGCTGATTGGATTAATAAAGGTCCCACGTGATTGTTCACAGCCGACCCCGTGGCGCCACCTACTGAACTCGATTCTCGTACACTTAACGCGTTTGCAGAAAAGGAGAGATCTTGGTACGCCCAGTCGAAAGATGCTTTCCTTATTCACGAATTTTCAACTTTTATTAAACGATTGAAATATTCCAATCAAGATAATAATATAGGTATGTAAGTGTATATGTATATATATATATATATATGTATGTATATATATATATATATAATTGTTATCTATATGTATCAAGAGATTGAGGTTGATTAGATTTTCATGTATCAGAACTGGAATTATCAGAAATAATTGAATATTGAAAGTTCGATAATATTGACATGCTATCGGTGATAGATAAGTGGTTCTTAGAGATAATCTGGCGTCATTGATAAAATAGTTCTTTTCTTTTTCTTTCCTTTTTATTTATTTATTTTTTTTTCTTTTTCTTTTCTTTTGATATTGAACTACTCCAATATAGATATTTTCTATATTTATTATATAGCTATATTTTAATATATGTATATATATATACCTTTCTAGATATTTTATTTAAATAAAAAATAATGATATATAGTGTCATTAAATAATATTATAGTATTGTATTGTATTGTATTTTTTTTTCTTTTTTAATACTATACTATTATTTAACATAACTTTTTATTAATATTATATTATTATTTAATATATTTTAATAATATAACATGAATATTAAATTTATTGAGTATACATAATAGTATAACAGTATTTATATAATACTATATAATATATATATTTATATAGGGTGTCTCTGTTCTAAAAAGTTTCATACATTATATTAAATATAGTTCAGGAGCGTAACAAGATTAACATCCTATATATGAATATTATATTATTTATATAATAAATAGTACTATACTTTATATATATATATATATATATATATAAACACAAATTATTGTGTGTAATAATCTATACTAATTTTTTCATAAATATACTTTTATAAGTATACTTTTTTTTTATTAAATAAAATTTATTGAATATAACTATTGTGTGTAATTTTGTAATATATGCATGTTTTTTTTCTTTTTTTTTTTTTTAGTATTCTAATAATAATACTATAATATATATATATATATATATATATATATATATATATATATATATATATATATATATCAGGATCGTATCAAGTGGATCCAGTGGAATAACTTTTTGGAGCATCCTATATATGATCCTGATTGTGCAATAATGATCATATAACGAATCTCTGATCTTAATAGTCCTCGTCGAATATTAATTGTTCTCGATTAAAAGTAATCGAAATACACACATACACATATACACACATACACACACACACACATACACATATATAAATAATGAAATGCATAAGCAATTTCGAGCAATTCGAATATTAACCGCACAAACGATATAGACTGATTAGAATTCTAGGGAACTAATTCTTGAAATACCCTAACGACACTAATTTTTTTAATGACTCACCAATTTACCGTATCTTTATCCTACAGGGTGTCCCAAAAGTTTTTCGTATGGGTCAAAAATTGATTCGACTTTCTTTTTTTTTTTTGCGGATTCCCGTTTTTCGAGAATTCACAATTAAATTTGTGATTCTTGTGTTTTCTTCGAATTAGCCTTGCAGTTTTAAGGTCTAAAAAGAAAAGGAAAAAAAAAAAAAAGAATAATAAACAGGAACAAAATTAATCCAAGGAGAAGTTAACGCAGAGTCAATCTAGAGTACTTTTGGTACATCTGAAAACTTTTGTCGCACCTTATATTAACGAAAATATCTCTCAACATTTTTATCGAATTTATCAAATTAATGCAGTCCTACAGATCGTTTCTTTGTTCTCTTTTTTTTTATTTTTTTATTTATTTTATTTTATTTCATGTCATTTAATTTTTTTCTTTCTTCTTTCAAGGTGCACTATTTCCAAGATCAAAGAAATACGAGTATCAGTATATTAAGGAGAAACGTTTGGAAAATGTACCGAAGGAAATATTTCTTGATAAGTTTCAATGTGGCGCAAAAGAAGGAAAAAAGAAAAATAGAATATCGAAGTATAAATTTTGAATAATTTCTATCTTTTTTTATTTATTTATTTTTTTATTTTTTTTATTTCCATTATTTCATATATATATATATATATATATATATATATATATATATATTATTTTTTATTTTTTTTTTTTTAATTTAAGTGTATAAGAAAACAGAAAAAAAGAGGGGAAAGAAAAAGAAATTTTTTGTTTCCCTATATATATACAAAAAAATTAATAATAATTAATTATAATAATAATAATTAATTAGATCCGACGAGGAGCAGCCATGTTATATTTTGAAGCCGCCATTTTGGTGGAAAGATAAAGGTGATAAAAAAGAATTGAAACTCCCTATAGGTTATATCAACGATTATGCATATGATCAAGCGGAATACACTGTACAAGGATTTGATTATGCCAATCACCAGATTGAGGTTCGATTTTTATGATACAATTTATTGACCTGATTTCTTCTTTTTTCATTTTCTTTGTTATATATTTTTCTTTCTTTTTTTTTTTCTTCCCTTAAATACCCTCCACGTTCTTTAACTAATCAATTTATGGATAGAAACAATTTGGAACGTTTTATGAGAATGATCGCGTGAGAATGATAGCGTTGGTGTATGTAATTAAATATCCGGTGTAGTGTTTTATTATGAACGTTTCTAAAAAGACTTTTTCAATTTGTGAAGATCAAGTTATAACATTTTTTTTTTATTTTTTAAATATTTTTTTTAAAACAAATGGCTTTTTTTTTTTTTTTTTTTTTTAAGCGAATTATCAACATTGTCTTCATCGAATTTCTCAAATTTTTTTTTCGATCGAATTCATAGTTTCTTTCTTTTTTTATTGAATTTTAAGAAATTTTCTCCTTGTCATTTTCATTGTCATTTTTTATATTTTTAATTTGTATTATTATTATTATTATTATTTACATTATATATTGCGTATGGATATTTTGATTTTATATACACAGGGTATAACAAATGGTTTGACTTATATTTCAGGAGTGTATCGTGAGGAAATGAGAAAAACTTGTTACGCTCCTGAAGTATCAAGTCGAATCTTTTGGGAGAAGCATCCTGTGTATATAATTTTGTTTTATATTAAGATTTCTACTTATATATATATATATTTTTTTTTTTTAGGTAATCAATATTTTATTTGTTATTAATAATTCACGATATTATTCATTGGTCTGTCTCAATATTTTATTTAGACTGTAAAAAAAGATGTCGAGGATATTGCCAACTGTCGAGAAAAGAAACTATTAAAAGTGGAATGCCCAGTAAAATGTTCTATCGAAAAAGATGGTAATTATATTGAAAATATAATATTAATTTAAATATTAAATATTATATATGAATCATTGAATTTTGATTAAATTTCATAAACATATATATATATATATATATATATATATATTTATTTATTTATTTATTTAATTAATTATCTAATTATACGATTTTTATTATTTATGAATAAAAATTTTTTTATATATTAATAATTATTTTTTTTTTTTTATTTTTATTATTTAAAAATAAAAATTTCATTGTCTAGACATACATATATATGGTTTTTCTAGATATACATACGGTCTTGTTTTTTTTTTTTTTTTTTTTTTTTTTTTTTTAGGTTATACTCCAAAAATACTGGACGTCAAAACAGAAATAAGATGGCAGCCGCTTTACGAACTAAAACAATTTCCAAAAACTAATAAGAAACGTAACGAAGAGTTACGAATGGTTACGAAGCCTTATCTTCATGAATTGAACACATGGTATGCTAAACATTTACCGACGAAACTTCATTTGCCAGTAAAGTGGGAAGGAAAACGACCAATAATGGAATGGCGATTTTCTCACATGTAAATTGTTTTGTTTTACGTGCAAGCACAAACATAAAAAATATTTACGATTTATTAGTGCATACGCACTATTACCTTCGACAAGTAATTAGGAAATGAAAGAGAAAAGAAGAAAAAAATTGTTCTAGAAATTATTCCTCTTTAATTTTCTTTTCTTTTTCTATAATTTTTTTTTTTTTTTTTTTAATAATTTTAATTAATTTCTATCAAATATTTTTTATGTTATTAATAATTAAATCAAATGAAGATTTAAGGTATGTTAACGATAATTTCTTCCCCCCCCCCTCACCCCAATAAAATACCTTGTTTCAATCTTTTTCACACATCCTATATATAATTATTGAATAATGGTATCTTTATTAAAAAAAAAAAAAAAACGATCTTGTTCGAAATTTTTTGTTTGAAATAAATATTTTTTTAGGAACACACTATATACGTATCGAATAATTTATACTTTTTTTCTTTTTATATATCTAGGACACCCTATATAATCTTTTGCTTTTTTTTTATTTTTCTTTTTCAAAATCGTATTTTAACTTTAAATTAACAAATATTATAAATCTCTTTTCTTTATTTATCTATTTATTTATTCATTTTATTTGAAAATATCAAAGTAAACAATCCATTTCCTTATTCTTTTTTTTTTCCTGATTATTTACACATTACCATGTAAAAAAAGAAAAAAAAAAAGAAAAAAAGAAAAAAAGAGAGAGAGAGAGAGAAACGAAAGCAAGAAGGAAAGAGAAAAAATAACTTTTCTGTCTTACATTCGTGCGTCTTACATTCTCTTACTCTATTTATTATTCGACTTGAGTCACGTCGAGTCAGAAACCACGAGAAAAGATCTTCGATTATGTATCGATAGTCTCGATATTTAATGCGACGACGAATGCGTAAAAACGATGCGCAAAACGATTCAATAGGAGATAAGAACGCTCTACAATGACACGCTCTATCGGACGCACGTGGTACTATTTTATTACGTGTTACTACATATATTGCGTCATCCTCTTTAAAAGAAAACGTAAGCAATTAACGAAAAGAGAGAGAGAGAGAGAGAGAGAGAGAGAGAGAACATTGTTAATAATCCTTTCTTTTAATCGTTAAAAAAAAATGTTCGTAACGAATTTTTTTCCATTCGTTCGATAAAAAAGAAAATGGTTGCAATTTTTATATATATATATATATATATATATATATATATAATAAAACAAAAAATGGAAAAGGAAAATAAAAAAAAAGAACATGTAAACAATATTTGTTATTTCGTTAATTAATTCGCACATTGATATAATAATAATTCGAATGTATATGTTGATGATTTTCTTTTATTTCTTTTTTTTTTTCTTTTTTTTTCTTTTTTTTATGAAATATCAAATATCCGTTTTAATATAAATGAAACATGTATACGTGTATATATATATATATATATATATATTTTTTTTTCTTTTCCTTTCATCCTACATAACGTTAAGTTTTCTTTTTAGTATATACTAATATATCTTCATTGAAGATCGTGTTACGAATATTTGCTGATACTGTGTTGGATACATTCGTGGAATTTGAAAACTAAACGTTGTAATGTAACCCGATGCAATTCAACAAATAAACATAACCTCTTTTTTACTCTATCAATATTATTTTTCTTTTATAAGTATTTAAATATTCTCCGTCATTAATATATTTTCCTTTGGATTTTCGAAATCCATGTCGAAGGTATTTCTTCTGTTTAACTTTTTTTACTTGTTCATTCATTTTTTTGTAGGGAAATAAAAAAAAAAAAAAAAGAAAAAAAGAAACAAAAGAAAAAGCTATATCATAGGATCCAATTAAACAGAAAAACAAAGGAAAAAGAATATGAATTTTTATATTAATAATATAAAAAAAAAAAATATTGCGTCAACAATGTACATTAATGATGTAAAATAAATTATAACGATGTAAAAAATATTCTTTCCTTGACATGAAATACGCACTTCTTTTTTTTTCCCTTAATTCTACAGTGTGTTAAAAAACAAAAAAAAAAAAAAACTGGTACATACGGTATTTCTCTGAGGAAAAAAAAATATAACAATATAAGTTCAAAAAACTTTCAATTTGTCTTCGATTCAATTGATAAAAAGGAAGAAAAAAAATATACAAGGTGTTTCAAAGAATTTCTTTTTTAAATTATATAAGGTATACCAAAATAAATTTTAAACGAACTGTGACGAATATATATATATATATATACATAAATATATATATATATATATATATGAATTATACGAATACAAAAAAAAAAAAAAAAGATTTGAGCATGCTCTACAAGTTTTATGCAATCTTATAAATAGGGTGTTCAAAAAAAAAAAAATAAAAAAGAAAAAAGAAAAAGGAAATATGTAACAGATTACTCAAGAGGAACAATAAACGTAAACAAATATTCCTGGAAGAAAAGAAAACAGGTTTAACAAACTCCAAGTCATTCCTTGCAATTTTATTTGCTAACAATTATTATTCCTATTTTCGTCATGTTATTATCATATTTACGTAATAATAATGTACCAGACGCGAGTTTGCATGAATCAACAGAAAAAGAAGGAAAAAAAAAAAGAAAAGAAGAATATGTCACCAGACTCTATTATTATCGTCAATGAATTCAATGATCGGTGATTCGTGGAAGATAAAATATGGCGGCGCCTCTGACCATTTAGCTTTGAAGTTAAATTTCGAAGCGAAACCGACCTAGCGCTCTTTTAACGCTTTCAACAATGTGACATAGGCATAGAGTATTTCATCATGCATTATACTTCCCACGTGTCGGTCGGTCTGCTGTCTGTAGTTTTTAATAATGTGTTAGTAAGAACGCAACGTTCCTCGGCCATTGCCATCTCACGAACGATGAAATTCACTTTGTAAAATATAAGTAGAAAACGTCCTACGAACGGAGGTATTATCATTTAAACACATCCCACGAAAATTACTTGCGTCTTCGACGTCATTAAGAGGACAAAAAAAAAATAAAAAAATAAAAAATATATATATATATATATATATATACAAATTTGTTTATTTTATTTTTTTTTTTTTTTGGAAACAAATCGCTCTATTTAGAAAAAAAAAAGATGGAAAAAATGTTAATGAATTTTTTATATTTTCGTCGAACGTTGACATTATATATATATATATATATATATATATATATATATATATATATATATATATATAAGAGAAAGAAAAAGGAATTGATCGATGTCCAAATCAATTCTTTTTTTCTCGAATGAATTACTAACTGTTCAAAAAAAGAGAAAAGAATATGAATCCAAAAAAGAAAAAAAAAAAAGAAAAAAAAAGAAGTAACATAAAGATGAAAAAGAAAATTTTTTCAATGATAATAATAAATAAAGTCGAGAGTCTATATGTTTCGCGCCTAAAAATTTAAATGTAAGTGTTCGTTATACGAACCGAGGCGCCACAAGTGGCCGATCGGTGAAATACATTCGTACAATAATGCGAAATGCTTAGCGTCTGGGAAGAGAAGAAGGAATTGGAGAAGGTAGAAGGAAGGAAAAAAAAGAGAGAGAGAGAGAGAGAGAAAGAGAGAGAGAAAGAGAGAGGGAAAAAGAGCCCGAGAGAGAGAGAGAGAGAGAGAATGAGAAGAGAGAGAGATAGTAGAAAAGTAGTAGGGTATTCACTCGGCGGGCTCAGTCGTGCTTAGGACGGCGTCGCGTCGAGATTGTTCATAGTCAGGGGTAGAGGGTTAAATTCGTGTTATTTGATTGGTCGATGAGAAAAGCATTAGCTTTGCCGACTTCCATTTTATTTTTTTGAGAACATTAAGAAGCCCACGTTTTTATCGTTATCGCTTGGCCCTTTTTTTTTTTCCTATAATCGCATACTCGCATACACAAAACAAGCTTATATATATATATACGTATATATATATATATAATTAGGCGTGCGCGCTCGCGCGCAAGTAAGACAAAAATAGACTACTACTAGCCAGACTTTTCGTCCTTTATTCTTACGCGTAATAGTTTACTACTTGGAAGACGAAAGAAGCAGCAAGTAGCCAGGAATGAGTCAAAGGTAGACTGCCAAAAGTAACGGTCTTTTTCCTTCGACTTCTCACACGCGAGGTATGTATTATATATATATATATACATATATATACATATATATATATATATATACATGTGAATGTATTATTTTTCGTTATATATATATATATATGTACATACATATGCAGCTAATGCATTGTGACTTTTAAAAAGAAATAATTCATTTTTTTTTTTTTTCCGAAAGAAAATTTCGTATACACGTGATATATATTGTATCGAGTTTTTGTATTTTTTTTTTTAAGCTTTTATTACTTTTACTACACACACATATATATATATATATTATTTTTTTTTTTTCATTCGGTCGATAATATATCACAATAGATACAAAATTTTTTTGTCCAAACAGATGGTACTTCTTTTTCTTTTTTTTTTTTTTTTTTTCTTCCTTTGAGATGTCGTCATGTCTCACATTAGTATATCAAATTGGAATGGTTAATTAATAAAATCGTGTTGGAACGTGTGTATTCGATCATTCTTTCTCGGTCGGTAATATCTCATAATTGGCGAATTTTGTTTCTTTTTCTTTCTTTCTTTTTTTTTTTTTTTCTTTTTAAGTTTTAAAGTTTTGTTTTTAAATCGAAACGAACGCGACACTTTTCTTCCGGTGTGTCATCGTCGCGTTTTTCACGCTGGAATCAAATTTTGGAAAATAGTTCGTTAAAAAATTTTCAAAAATCTTTGAAATATATGTTCAATTATTTTTCTCGATCGATAATATTTAATTATCTATACGAATTTTTCTCTCAAAACTAACGATGATTATTATTTCCTTGATGTGTCGTGTCACGTGTCATGCTGATAGAATCGATTAAGAAATTGTTAAAATGAGAATATACAAAATCTTGGATCATATTTACATCATTTTTCTCAGTCGGTAATTTCTCATAATCGACGGAAATTAGTATCGAAACAGATTGCTTTTCTCTCTCTCTCTCTCTCTCTGTCTCTTTGTCTCACTCTTTTTTTTTTTTTTTTACATGACGTATATTACAATTAAACGAGACTCATACGCGTTATTATATTTACTTTATTCCTTATCATTTTCTCTATCGATAATGTTTTTTTTTCTCTTTGTCCTAATTAACATATGGCTATAAATATTATTTTTTCCTTTCCTTTTCTTTTTTTTTCTTTGTTTTTGTTTTTGTTTTTCTTTTTTGTCGACGCGCGTAACGGTCAGACTCGAATCGGAATCATTAATCAAAATTGTAAAATCGTGGAATGTATTTTTTTCCTTTTCTCTATCGGTAATGTTGCATTATTTTTCTATTTTTTTTTTTTTCTTTTTTTTTTCTTTTTCTATCGAACAATATGCAGACATGGTGTGTCAAAACGAACTACTTTTTCGTCAGCATGTTTATTGTTCTAACGTTATAATCGAATTGAATTCATACGTAGAATGTTTATTAGATATAGATTAGAATAGAATAGAATGTATTATTTCATAGTTTTTTTTTCTTTTTTTTTTTTTTTTTTTGTCGATAATTTCTCCGACATTTTTTCCACGAATATAAAATAAAAAGAAAGATAAAAAAAAATAAAAGTAACTCAATATTACAGTAAAAAAAAAAAAAAAAAGAAAAATAAAAAAATAAAAAAATAAAAAATAAAATAAAATGAACAATAAATTTTGTTCGCCTTAAAAGCGTTACGTTATATCATCGATATCGAGTTCAAAAATACGATGTACCAATGTTCCTCGAATTGGAAAACTTTTTCCAAAATTTTGTAAAATCAAAAATCATAAGGATTACCACCCATGTTGCCTTTCTTTAACTTTTTCTGTCGATAACATCGATCGAGTCTAATCATTTTCTCCCATATATATATATATATATATATATATATATATATTACTTGCAATTATTAAAATTAATTTTCAATTATACAAAAAGCTAAAAAAAAAAAAAAAAAGAAAAAAAATCATTCCTATTACAAAATAAAAAGAAAATAGTAATAATAATAATAATAATAATAATAATAATAATTACGTAAACTTGTATAACATATTTTTTTGGCTACCATATGTCAAGTTCTAAAATGGAACAAATAAAAAACAGTATGTCTGTGTGTGTGTACATATATATATATATATATATATATATATATATATACTAGTGCCCATATACTAATGAACATATATACGTAATATATGTAGTATATATATATATATATATATACTGTTATATATATATATTTTTTTTTTTTTTAAATTTATAAGTCTAACGTTAAGATGTTAATCAAACGCTGTTATGTACATAGAACGAGCTAAACAAACATCTCATATTTCAACTAACCAACTAGTCAGTTTTCTATCGATAGGAAAGTGAAAGAAACATCAATCATTATCTAACAAAAAAATCGAAGGTCACGATTCTATATTACTTTTTCATTGAGTTAAACTCCGTAATATAACGATGATATTGCCTTTCGATCTTTTTCTATCTTACGATTTTAAATACGTCAAATTTTTTTTTATTCAGAAATACATATACAGTTTTATTATTTTTTAAGTTGGACAAATATCAAAGATATTTATATGTAATAAAATATCGATTGGAATGATTAAATTTATTTTCGGACATTAATATGGCCGACAAAAAGAGAAAATGGACGTATTTAAAAATATATATATATATAGAGTTTTATTATTTGTTAAGTTGGACAAATATCAAAGATGTTTATATGTAATAAAATATCGATTGGAATGATTAAATTTATTTTGGGACAATAATGGCCGACAAGAAGAGAAAATGGACGACGATGAATGTCATTACTACGACTCGTTTCATGTTTCTTTTTTTAATGGTGAAAGGGATGAAATTCGTCGAAAGGTATGATCCAAGAATGGTGGGGATACTGGAGAGGGGAAGGGGAAGGGGACGGCAAGGGGAAAGGGAAGAGAACGTTTCTTCGTGATTTGTGATCGTTTAGGATATTATCATACGTATGGAATATCAAATGAATTAGTTTTATCGATTAGTGTAGTTTTTCATTTCCTCTTTTTTGTTTTCTTTTTTTTTTCTTTTTTCCTTTTTTTTTTCTTTTGGAAAGAATTCGTCAGAGTTTTATTTTGTACAGATAATATTGATCACGACAATACTTTCATACGTTATTTGTTTTTATCGTTTCGCGTTTTGTCGAAGAAATTTGAGGGGAAAAAAAGAAAATAAATAAAGAAAAAAAGAAAAAAAAAAAAAAATTCGAGACATTTAACAAAATAAAAACACGACATGAGAAAGAAATTAAAAAAATATTATAAAATAAAAAATATGAAAAGAATTAAAATGCAAATGTTGAAAAGATTTTAGAAAAAAATTAGAAAACATTGGCAATAATTTTTATACCAAAATATCTTTTTTTTTTTTTTTTTTTAATTAAGAAAACTTTGTTTTTCTTTCAATTTGAAACCATCAGAATTCAATCATCAGAAGTATCAATGAAAAAGGACACTGTAGGTACTGTTTGGATTTCGATTTCAAAAAGAAAAAAAAAAAAAAAAAAAAAAAGACCTTAGTAATTTTTATTTGAAAAATATTTTTTACAAAATCATAATAAAATCGAAGATATTTAATTCCTATTCGTTAGAAATGAAAGATATCCTGTATAAAATTATTATACTACGAAAATAAGTTTTTATACGATAGATAACTACTTATCTATTTACGATAAATAGATAAATGTCTGCCTCTCTCTCTCTCTCTCTCTCTCTCTCTCTCTCTCTCTCTCTCTCTCTCTCTCTCTCTCTCTCTCTCTCTTTAGTGTATATTCCGGTTCGTTCCGTTCCGTTTGGTTCCGTTTATATAAACCATTTTTTTATTTCTTGTAAAAATTATCTTATCGAATTATCCGTTGGGTTATGTCATTTTCGAACATGTATTGGCAATCATGCTCTGAGTGCTTATGACTTATTTTTATCTTTTTTGTTTTTTCCCTTTCCTTCTTTTTCTTTCTTTTTTTTTTTATTTTTTTTTTCCTTTTTCATATCCGCATTAAGATACCAATTTTTCCATTATTTATTTTTTCTCATCTATTATTTGCTAGATAGTTTTTTTCTTTTTTTTTTTCTTTTTTTTTTTTTTACAATCATTAATATCATTGTCATTTGTTCTTTATCGTATATGTATATATATATATATATTTTTTTTTTTTTTTTAATTGTAATTAACATGAAAAATTGAAGGGCACTTAAAATATATTTATTTAAAAGAAGAAAAAGAAAAAGAAAAAGAAAGAAACAAACAAACGGAAGTAAATATTTCTCTTTCATTTTTCATTTTTATTTTTGTCGATATAAAAAATATAAACATACGCATTTTAATCCCCCACCTTTTTTTTTTCTTTTTTTTTTTTCGAATATTTTCTTTAGATCACGATAAACAAGAAACAGTCGTCATTAATAATTAATGATGTTGAAAAAGAAATGAATACTTTAAATGAACTTAGTGTTAAATTTAAATAATTGTTAATAAAAGCGTCCAAGTACGTGTCTCGAATGATTAAAATGTTCTGCATTATGAACACTCGTTTGTACGGCCCTGTTCCGCCATTGTTGTCTCGTAATCGTAGTATATTGTGTGCGTTCGTATACGCGTTCGAGCTTATAAGCGTTTCGTGACTGCAATAGCATGATGCAATATCGTTTAGTGTTCGATGATACTTAAATATTCGTCTTTGCATTATACATAAACGATTATTTAAACAAACATTTTTTTCTGTTCTTTTTATTATTATTATTATTAATTTTGTTTCTTTTTTTTTTTTTTTTTTTTTGTTGTCATCATCTTTGGAGCAAAACTTTTCCCATAAGTTATTTTCAATATATTCAATATGCTTAAAAGATTATTAATATTATATATAGTTGAAAAATAATTTTCGTTGCTCATTGTAAAATTAATTTATATTATTGAAGTTTTTGACTGAAAAAAAAAAAAAAAAAAAAAAAAAAAATCACACTTTCTTGAGATTAAATAATCATAATTAAGCTTTGCAATTTTATAATTTGAATTTTGTCAAAATTTAACAATTGAAATTTTAATAAATAGACCAATGAACCTTTTTGGCCTGCTTAAAAAGATCCGATCATTAATTCCGTACGATTAATTTGATTGATTTTATTTTACCCATGCTTCGTTTTAATATTTTTAATCTTTAACGAGCTTGATGTTAATCTTATCGATTTAATAAAAAAGAAAGCAAGCAAGTAAGCAATCACATATGATAGCCATTCACGCGATATAAAGAGGTATAAAATTAAAATGAGACTTAAATATACTAAGAGAACGGAGGCGGGGGTGTTTTGAGGTGCAACGAACCTGATAGATCACGTTACCGAAACGATCGAGTATAAATGACCGTGAAAGTGTTATCCTGCTCGTAAAAAAGAAAAGAAAAAAAAAAAGAAATCAATGAAACAAGCTAAAAAGATAACAATGCTATTGAATTGTTAATAAACGGAGCTTGTACATGGAATATGGCGATATGCAATTTGTGCAATTGCAAAAAAAAAAAAGTCGAATTACAAAATTTGGATATCTATGAAATAAGAATATTATTATTATTATTTATATATAATTAACATATATATATATATATATATATATATAATAATAATAATAATTCATGTATGTAGTTGTTAATATTAAATATTAAGATTAAATTACAGGGTCATATAATATATATATATATATAGGTTTAACGAAGTGTTATATCTAATGATTGCAAATCATAAAATTGATTATTTATTATAATGATATTATGATTTTTTTTCTTTCTTTAAGATTTGTTACTAATGTCAAATATAATCAAATGTCAGGCTAAGTCAAAGTTAATAGAAATAACAAAATTCCACTTAGATAGGTCATGATGAAACATCCATGTTAAATTGATCGATTTATAGATCTTCGATTATCGTTGGCTATGGATCATGATGCAATTCTTGATGTAGGTTTCTTCTTATGCTTACACACATTCACATATATACACATATATTAATGTATCTCTCTCTCTCTCTCTCTCTCTCTCTCTCTATATATATATATATATATATATATATATATATATATATATATATATATATATATAAAATTATATAAATAATAATAATCTCATATATATATATATATATATATATATATATATATCTTCATCAAATTATAAGCACAATAAACTAATAGCAATCAATTTTAATCTAAAATAATATTTTCCATATAATTAAAAAAAAAAAAAAATTTTTTTTAATTGACCACTTCCGACATATTTTTTAAGTCGAACTTTCAATGATCTTGCGACATTAACATGGACGAACTGTAACATAAGGATTAAATGATTTATATATAGTATATTAAATGATTTATATATAAACATATACTATACTATAATATTCCTAATGCTCATGCCAATAATCTCTCATAGGAAGCAATTTTATCTTTACAGCTCACGTGATTGGTCATAAAAAAAAAAAACATGGTCACGAAAACCAATAAAGAAAATGCTCGTAGTTTTAATGATTATCACGTTACAAAATAAACGTCAAATTTTAAATTACTGAAAGATTATATTTAATACGTTAATACCGTCATTTTTTATTTATTTTTATTTCGGCCATCTTGGAAGGCGGAACGAAAGGTGTTTACAATATTATTATTATTATTATTATTATTATTATTATTATTATTATTACTACTATTTGTATTAAATTAATATGATTTAATAATGGACGGGTCAAAAGTCCCTAGGTGGGCCAAAAGTTTTTAGGTTAAAAATCAATTAATCAATTTTCGTGATCTTTCAGACAATCTTTTTCTTTTTTCTTTGATCGTACAATTGCGAGCTATATTATTATCCTGAAAAGATATCGAATAGGAATAATTGCTTTTTAAAATTAAAACTTTTACTCCTACCTAGGGACTTTTGATCTATCCTTCATATTACTTTCTTTTTTTTTTTTTTTTTTTTTTTTGACATCACGATATCCTCCATTGATAAAAGCATTGATAAAAACGTTCGATAGTTTACTCTTAATATGTTCAATATGTGGGAACGGATTCGCCTACGCTAAAACGCATCATCTAAATATATTTTCTAAGCATCATTTCTCGATCGATCAGATACGACGAGTCAGATGTTGACGAGATAAAAATTGCATCACGTGCGGAGTTTATTTAAAGGAGAAAAAAAAGTACAGCTATGGGCGAAGAATAGAAAAGAAAAAAATAAAATGAAATGAATCAAAACTAAGAATTTAATATATCGATCATAGTTTACACCGTCGATAAAGTAGATTTTCTTATAAAAAAATTATTATACGATTATTAATTTCAATTATTTCCTATTTTGTTATGTATATATATATATGAGTGTGCGTGTAAAATTTCATAAATCATATTTTTTTTTATGATCATTGGAATATTTATTATCCAATAATATTATTGTATTTATGTAATCATTTTGAATTTAATGTTCGTAAACCACAAATGAGCTTTGGTTTTAAGTAAATTTTATTAATAAATAATTTTTTATTACTATTGTTATTCCTTAAATGGACTTATGTTTTAGTATTAGATTATGTTATGAAATTATATTAGCATCTCTCTCATCGTAAAATTATTCTTAATATATTCGGACAGAATAGCACATACGCAGAGAGAGAGAGAGAGAGAGAGAGATGAAAAAAAGTGTGTGCACGACAATAAATCAAAATCGTAAAATAAATTTTTTTTTTTTTTTTTTTTTTTTTTAATAAAATTTTATAAAAAACAAAAGTGAAAATCTGCTTTTTGTTACTTTTAATTTCACATATAGACACACATAAAGATATAAAACTAGTAAATAGAAAAGTTCTTTGAAACGTCCACGAAACAAATAACTAACTCAAAGTCAGTGATAATAATTATCATTATAAACCTCGAAGTTATCAAACAAATATTATATTTTACACACTGACACACACACACACACACAGATATGTATGTGTATTAATAGGTCGATATAGATAACTTGATTTATCGTATTTGAAAATAATCAATTTTTTCTATCAATGAATAAGTCCATTTTAGTTATGATTTTAATCTACGAACAATTAAAAATACGAAAAGAAAAAGAAAAAGAAAAAGAAAAAATCTCTAATTAATAGAATATTGATCGATAAGTTAGATATCTGCACAACATGAAATATTAAATTCATTGAAATTTTTTAATGGAATAATAATCGGTCGATAAAGTAGAAATGTTATTGAATATAAAAAAAAAAAAATTTAACTTTTCAATTACTTTGAAATAAATTCAATTGATTTTTCATTTTTTCTTTTTTTTTTTTTTTTCTTTAATTGAAATAAAATCGAAATAAAATTTTATTCATACTTTGTTGAATTTTTTTTTCCATCTTTTAATCTTGTCTCATACGTCATAATATTATAATTGTTATCTTGACCTTCAGTGATTTTTAATTCCTTTTTCTTTCTTTTTCTTTTTTATTATTTTCTTATCATAATTCCTAGAAGGAAAACGATTATGGCATTTAAAACGATTGATTATTTTTAAATATGAGAATGTAAAATAACAGTTTTAATTGCCACATTAATATATATTACGAAGTAACTGTGATAATTTTGATGGAGAAAATTCAAGGAGGAGAATGATTTCATATTGATTGCTATAAATCGAACGTTATTGTAATGTCAATAGTTAAATTAGTAAAATTTTTATTAATTATTTTTACTTTTTTTTTTTTTTATTTATTTATTTATTTATTCATAATGTTTACGTATGAATTATTGTGTACGATGTTGAATTATTATTATTTTTTTTTTTTTTTTTCATTTTTGAATAAATAAATTCAATATTTGAGCAAAAATATTTTTAATAGAAAGATTTGAATGAATAAAAAAAAAAAAAAAAAAAAAAATCGCTCGATAAAGTACATCATACTTCTGACGATAATCTTAATTGAAAAATGAAAATTGAAAATTAAAAATTAAAAAAAAAAATAAAAAAATAAAATTATATCAATTTACGACAAGCGCTATATAAAAATATTCTAAAATAAAAGTAGACAATTTACCTCCTCTTTTTTGCACTTTTTATAATGAAAATTAAATAAATCATTATAATTCATTTAAAATGTGCTTCATCTTCACATGGACAATTAATTTCTATTAAAAATAAATAATTAGAATTTATCGAGAAAAATTATCTGTTCACGATAGCGATTTTTGTAACGCGTTGTTAATTTTTTCTTTTT
This sequence comes from Vespa crabro, assembly GCF_910589235.1. Lineage (NCBI taxonomy): Eukaryota > Metazoa > Arthropoda > Insecta > Hymenoptera > Vespidae > Vespa > Vespa crabro. Next base: position 2,281,469 of record NC_060979.1, read on the forward strand.
TTCTTTTTCTTTTTTTTTTTTCTTTTTCCTTTTTAAATTTTATCTTCCGCAATTTTCATTATAAGATAATTTTCCAGCGCTAATATATTAAAGCTATGGTCGAGACATGATTATGAAATAATTAATAAATTAACAAATTATAAAGAAAGAAAAAAAAAAAAGAAAGAAAAGAGTAAAATAAAATATAAAAAGAAAAAGAGTAAATAAATAAAGTATGTAGAAAATAAAAATAAATAAATGAAAATAGAATAATAATAAAAAATAAAAAAAAAAAAGAAAAAAAAAAATAAATAAATAAATAAAAAAATAAAAGAATGAATAAAATAAAATAAAAAACAATAATTATAAATCCATCTTATTTTTCAAATTTTGAAAAATCTTATGACGGTTAAGATGTCCGTAGATATCTCTGTGAATAGTATATAACGTACGAATAATTTTACAGTTAAAAATACATTAGGTGAATACGCGGTAACGTGAAATAGTAACCTGCGGTCTATAAATATGTGTGCATTCTCTTTGTAACATAAAGAACACAATTTGAGAGCCATACTTTGGAATATTAACAGACATTTATAAGATACAAAAAATATGTACAATAAATTGTTTTTTACTTTATGTACATAGAAGAATTAAAAAACAAAAATAATAAATAAATACAAATAAAAATAAATTAAATTTATAATTGAAATAATTGAAATTTTCGAAAAAAGAAACAAAAATGAAAAGGAATACATTAAACATTTTTTTTAAATTGGACTATCCATCAATCCACATGTAAAAAAAAAATTAAAATAATAATAATAAAAGTATATAAAAATATATAAAAAAATAATAATTTAAAAAGAAATTAAAATTTTATAAGAAGAAAATACTTTATAAGAAATAAAATGAAAAAAAATTTTATAAGAAAAAAAATGTTTTTTTTTTTTTTTATTTCGAATGAAAGTACAAATATTCACCATTTTGTTTCTTCAAATTATGTTGCCAAATTGTTTCAATATATTTAAAGACAATGCCCGAATATCATTCTATATTGATTAAATCTATGTAATTCGATTTATATTTTCATTTCTTTTTTTTTTTTTTTTTGGTTATATAATAAATAATCATGTTACGTAACAAATAATAAATATAATATCCCAAATATTTTTTTTTATTGATTTAGTATCTTCGCATTCGTTTGTTCCTTTTTTTTTTTTATTTTTATTTTAATTCATAACCACGATGATTTATTGATTTATTTTGTTATTTATTTATTACAATATTTGTTACTATTTTTATTTACTTTTATTACATATTTTTCAATTTTTCTTTTCTTCTTTCACTTTTGTTTTTGCTTTTATTATTATTATTATTATTATTATTATTATTATTTATTAATCAGCATTATAAAATTCTTATTTAATTTATTTAATTTTCTTTTTTCTTTCATATATTATTCATTAATCCTTATTGTTTGTACTTTTTACGAGCCAGTACATTTATAACCAATAATTTATCTTAGTAATAATTTATGAATTTTATTTGTCATCATTATCGAAATTATTCAATTATGAATTTTCATAAAGATTTTTGATAGATAATAATTTGACGTGAGACATTATTTTCCTTTTTCTTTTCTTTTTTTTTTTTTTTTGTTTCTTCTTCTTTATTCCACAATTTTAATTGCAAAACATCTGGAATTGAAAGCAAAATGGTGACGGGAATATGAGTTACACAGCTGAGGATATATTTATATAATCACTTTAGTAAAGAAGATAATAAAGAGAGAGAGAGAGAAAGAGAGAGAGAGAGAGAGAGAGAGAGAGAGAGAAAGAGAAAGAGAGAGACATCAAGGGATTAAACTTTAGAGAACGAAAACGTACGAAATAATATCTAATTAAAAGGAAGAAAAAAAAATTTTTTTAAATGAATCACTCTGTACGTGGGTGCACGCGTGCAGAGTATCACATTTCAAATGATATTAACCAAATTCGGATCCTATAGGGTTTTATAAAAAAAAAAAAAAAATAAAATAAAATAAAATAAATAAATAAATAAATAAATAAATAAATTCAAATAAAAGTTGTTAGATTTTAATACGATAATGTAACACATGTTACACGGCTATTTCGTAAAGAAGACTCCATTAATCGAAATATATATTTTTTTTTTTTTTTTTTTTTTTTTTTTTTTTTTTTTTTTTTTTTTTTTTTTTTTTTTTTTTTTTTTTTTTTTATGGAAATCGATATTTTGAGTCTAAGAAAAATTGGTAATGAACGTCAGTACGAATCCAATGAATACACCTATAAGTTTACATTTTAATCGATATTCTATCGAGTCAATATCCTTCAATATCCAATTAAATGAAATTCAAATTTAATGAACTATGAACAATTTTAATAATGTTATTTAATAATCATCGAAGATAGTGACACTGGTGATTGCTTACAACGAATGATTATAACTTTTTCGTAAGTTTATGAATGAAAGTTAAATGAATACATAAATTTAAGGGGGATGGAAGGGGGAGAGAAAAAAATCAGAAAATTGATCGCATCGTTCCAATCGTATTTTTACGGTTTATTAAAAAAAAAAAAAAAAAAAAAAAAAAAAAAGAAAAAAAAAAAATCTTTTAAAAAAAGATATATATATTTTTTAAATCGATAAGATGGACGACGATATTTGACCCGTATGGATTGAAAATGAGACTTCTATATAATACAATATATTTCTGGGTATATATATATATATATGTATGTATGTATGTATGTGTGTGTGTTTGTTAGTATATATCTATTGTGCGTTAAAAAGAATGATAAACAATCAAGGTCGTCGAGTTCATAACATCGGAAATAGTTCATGTCAAGATATTTTTTTTTCTTTCTTTCTTTCTTTTTTTTTTTTTTTTTTTCGTATTCATAACACAGCCTATGCTTAATAATTTACATATATGTATATATGTATATATATTTACATAAAATGTATATATAAATAAATAAATAAATAAATAAATATATATATATATATATAACAATATTGAATGATTTCGTTTTAGTTACGATATAATTTCATCATTGCCTTTTAAAAAACAAAGTAGATTGTTATTGTCAAAAGTATATAGATATATATATATATATATATATATATATATATATATATATATATGTACCAATTAATAAATAAATAGTATGTAAAAAAAGAAATGAACGATCTCTTTTATTTTCTTCTTTCTTTCGCTTTTTTTTTTTTTCCTTTCTTTCTCTCTTAATTATAACTCAAACATAATGTCAATATTGAAGTTATAAATGAAACACCACTTATTATCAATAATAAATCATAATAAATTTTCCATTATACTTTGAACGTAGGAAATACATCATCAGCATACTATATATTCATAATTTACAAAATAACAAGTATGTAATAAGTCTGATTAGATGTTAAATGAAAGAAAGAGAGAGAGAGAGAGAGAGAGGGGGGGAGAGGGAGAGAGAGAGAGAAGGGGAGAGAGGGAGGGAGGGAACAATTTTTTTATTTAATTATCTTGAATCAATATTAAAAGACAAAGTCTGAAAGTTGCAAGTCGACCTTTCCCGATAAGATTTTATTGTCAAATACATTTATTGACAAAATACATAATTAGTGGAAAATTGCAGTAATAAAAAAATAAAAAAATAAATAAATAAATTAATAAATAAATTAATAAATAAATAAATTAATTAATTAAACGCGTATATATATATAGAAGATAATTAATATATAAAAAGATAATTAGAATGCTTACCCTGGAAAAAAAAAAAAAAAAAAAAAGTAAAATTCAATGTGTGTGTGTGTGTGTCTGTGTATATACAATGCATATATAAAAAATAAAATAAAATAAAATAAAATAAAATAATAATAATAGTAATAATAATATTATTATTATTATTAAATGTGTATATATATCGAAGATAATTAATAGATAATTAGGATGCCTATTCTGGAAAAAAAAAAAAAAAATAATAGAATTGAATATATGTATGAAAAGATGAAATATATGAAAAAGATAATTAAATAATTATTTTATTTATTTCTTTATTTCTATTCCATTCACAAGGATTTCATTATTGTTAATAAAAAAAAAGGGGGAGGGGGGTGGTCAGGTAGGGGACAAACAAAACAATTTTATTTGTACGGATGATCTCATGTTTCGAATGAAAAAAAAAAAAAAAAAAGAAAAAAAAATAGAAAAGAAAAAGAAAAAGAAAAAGAAAAATAAATGAAGAAAGCTCATCAAATATATATATATATATATATATTTTTTTTTTTCTTAATTTTTATTCATTAATTAAGATTTGATAATTAAAAATTATTTGTTCAGGTGATCGGAGTCTAAGAAGATAAATCAAGATAGAAGAAAATTTCAAGATGGTAAGTTTGAAGAACTTTTCCATATTATAAATCATTGTTATTTATCGCATGTCTTTTGAAAATCTTATCTCAATTGATATCTTTTTATATACTATTTTTGTTTTTCCTTCTCTCTCTCTCTCTCTCTTTTTTTTCAATTTTTTCTCTTAACACACAGGCGGCCGCTAATAATAAACCACCAACAGAATTGGATACTTTTCTACCTCAAGATGATACTAATACAATAAAAGATGGTGTTCTACCAGCCAAGTAAATAATTATCTATTTATTCTTAACATTTATCTTAGATATATGTTAAAAATAAAGATTATTATGATCTGAATATGATAAATCAAATGATAATGATAATCTGAAACTTTCTTGTTCAATTCTTTACTTTTTTTTATATATATATATATATATACATATCATTTATTATATATAATTATTTATAATCAATTTATTTTATTATGAAAAAAAAAATTTGGTCAATACGTTCATAACAATCAAATAACAATAAGTGTTATTTTTTTTTAAATATAAAATTTAAAAGAAAAAAAAAAAAAAAAAAAAAAAAAATACAGAAACAAATTAATGAACATTCGTTAACAATAATATGATTTATTCAATAATATAAATGAATTTCATTTGTATCATTCAATCTGCAATATCTCTCCTGTCTTTAATTCACATTATTTATTATTATAAAGAATTGAAAATTTGAAATAATCAGTCACATGTAATATTATTATCAAAAACATGTATCAATATTGTATGACGTTATATGTGTTTGCACATTTGATAATTTTCTTTTTCTTTTTTTTTTTTTTTTTTCCTTACATCGTCACACATGATAATACTTCTTTTTGATTATATGATAGAAAAAAAAAGGGCAAAAAAAGGAAAAATAAATTATATCTTAATTATAACGTTATATGATAAATGATATGTATATTCTATACGAGAAAAGTTTCTTTTTTAAAATATCAAAATTATTTAATCATTTAAATAATTATTTCATCATTTTAGATACAAAGTACAAGTAGCACCAAAAGATATTGAGGAAGGAAAATCATTTAATCCTTTCACCGAACGCAAAGTTGACAATCCTACAACGTAAGATAATAATTGAAATTATAAAAAATGTTTATTTTATACGACGAACAATTTGAAAATATTCTAAGCTTTTGCTTTTCTCTTTTTCTTTCTTCTTCTTCTTCTTTTTATTTTTTTTTTCCTTTTTTTTTTTTTTTCTTTTATACATTTAGGGATTGCGATACATTGACACATTTATTGAAAGCTTCTCTTGGGACAGGTATATTGGCTATGCCTGTTGCTTTCAAAAATGCTGGTCTTCTTGTTGGAATATTTGCAACAATATTCGTTGCTTTTATTTGTACGCATTGTGCGTATATTTTAGTAAGTAAATGAAAGATCTTTTAGAAATATATTTTAATGGGAATAAATAATTTAATAAAAATAAATATTCCGTTTGTCTTATGATGGATATATTTTAGGTCAAATGTGCACACGTTCTTTATCATAAAACGCGAAGAACAGAAATGGACTTTGCTGATGTAGCAGAAGTAGCATTTTCTATGGGACCACGATGGGCAACAAAACTTGCCAAACCATCTAGGTATATAATCTCATTGATATTATATATAATAATATATTATAGTGTTTCTATTTTATGTTGAAAAATTATATATAAAAGAATTTTCTTTTTTTTCTTTTTTGTTTTTCTTTCAGATATATCATACAAATTAGTTTATTCACAACATATTTTGGCACCTGCAGTGTGTACGCAGTTATCGTTGCTGCGAATTTTGAAAAAGTAATTAAACATTATAATGAAAGTGCATCAGAGGATACTATTATACGTGAAATTACAGCTTGCCTGTTAATACCTTTGATATTACTCAGCTGGATACCCAATTTAAAATACCTTGCACCAGTTTCCATGGTAGCTAATATATTTATGGGTACTGGCTTGGGAATAACATTTTATTATTTAGTTTGGGATCTTCCACCAATTAATACTGTACCACTGGCAGCACCTATTCAAAATTTCCCTCACTTTTTTAGCATTACAGTTTTTGCCATGGAAGCTATTGGTAAGGTTATCTTTTATATATACCATATGAATATTAATTAATAAAAAAGAAAAATAAATAATAATGTTTTTACAGGTGTCATTATGCCATTGGAAAATAATATGAAAACACCGCAACATATCATAGGAATTTGTGGAGTTCTCAATAAAGGAATGTCTGGCGTAACTCTTATATATATTCTTCTTGGATTTTTAGGTTATATCAAATATCAAGATTCAACGTTGGATAGCATTACCTTGAATTTACCCACCCAAGAAATGTAAGATATATCTATTATTTATTAAAATTAATAAATTATTTATATTAAAATATAAATACAATTTTATAATTATTATTTTTCACATAGCCCGGCTCAAGTTGTTCAAATTTTAATTGGATTAGCAGTTTATTGTACGTTTGGATTACAATTTTATGTATGCTTAGATATTGCATGGACTGGAATTAAAGATCATTTTCAGAAGAAACCACTTTTAGCAAATTATATTTTAAGAACAACTATGGTTACTGGAGCAGGTAAACATTTTTGATTTTTATATTTAATTATATTTAATTATATTAGAAATATTTTTTATCAATTATTAATTATATATATATATATATTTTTTTTTTCTTTCTTTCTTTTATCCAGTATTACTTGCGGTAGCTGTGCCAAATATTGGACCTTTCATTAGTTTAATTGGGGCATTTTGTTTTTCCATATTGGGACTTTTCATGCCTGCACTTATTGAAATCGTTACTTATTGGGATACCGGTTTTGGGCCAGCTAATTGGGTAGCAGTGAAAAATATTATTATATGCGTAATTAGCATAATAGCTTTAGTATTTGGATCTCGTAGTGCTTTAATAAAAATTGTATATTCAGATAGTTGATTAAATATAGAAATCATTGATAAAATAGATTTCTTGTTATTCTGTACATTCAGAATTTCTAAAAAGAATTGAGGTCTCATAAATTGGGTCTCTCATCATGCATAAGAAAATTTTGTTTAAACCATTAGATAAATTATCTCTCATAATTCATATCTGTATCCATTATTATGAATGAATCAAATGAAAATGAATAATAAATTGTTATTAGTATTTTTCATATCTATGTATTCTATAATTTGACAAAACCATTTTAAGATAATAATTAAAAACTTGGACCTTCTCTCTCAGAATTTAACTTTTTTGTAATACATTTAATAATGATGTGTAATTAATGACGTATTTTAGTTACAATTGATTTCTCACATTCAATTAGATTTAATTCAAATTATAAAAAAAAAAGAAAAATAAATAAAAATAAAAGTAAAAAAAAAAAAGAAAAAAGAGAAAAGAAAAACAGAAAAAAGTAAAAAAGAAAAAGAAACTATTATTCATTAAATTGGTGAGAAACAGTAATATCAACCATTTTATGCCAATTCAAATTTTGTGTATTATAATCAATAATTTTTTTTTTTTTTTTTTTTAATGATCATACAAAAATATATATATATATATATTTCACTGGCTGAACATATCAAAGATTTTATTAATATAATCATGTTCTTTCCAATATTGTTCGATTTAAATCCTAATTCCTAAAGTTTATAATTTTTTTCTTTCTTCGTTATTATACAAATGAATACGATTAAGTTATTATATTTTAATTAATTAACATATTTACTAAATGTTTAATAATTACAAAAATTGTATTTAAAAAAAAAAAAAAAAAAAAAAAAATTATATATATATGCTTAGACTTTTATACATAGTAAATCTTATTATGATAATGTTATTATAAATCGTGATTCAATATGAGAAACTATGCTGAACAAAATGCTTATCGAACTATCATATACACACATATATATATATATATATATACATTTATATATACATACATATATATATATATATATTTATTTTTCTAAAGGTGCATAATTAAGTAGTTTCTCAATAAGATCCACATGTCCAAGCAGCATTCGGCGACAGCAATATCGTTTCAAACCCAATGCATCAAGAGCATCACTGAAACATTACGCAAACGACCGTTTTACGAGAATTATCCCACAAAGATCCATAAAATTTTGTTTTCTCTAAATTTTTTGTCCAACTTTTCTTAATTCCTGATAGATCCCTTATATCGTTTATCTTGGTCAAAAATAAAAACGAAACGAAAAAAAGGGATATTTTCCTTTTTTTTTTTATATAAATAAATATACACCGAACGGATAATTTTTAATTAAAAAATTTCACGTTTTCGTGGTTATATATCTATGAACGGATTTCTATTCTTTTTTTTTTTTTTTTTTTTTTTTTAAACGCATAAAAAACTACTATTGGACAAATGAATATAAATGAATAAAATGTATATGAATGACGATGATTAATAAAGAATTTCATGTTTTAGAGGTTATGTATGTAATTTAAATTCATACTTTTTTCTTTTTTTTTTTTTTTTTTTTACATAAGGAACGTTTAGGAAAAAATGAATATAGCGAATAAATATGTATGGATAATATATGATTAATATATAGAATTCAATATTTGAGAGGTTATGTACGTAATTAATTAATTAATTAATTTACCCTTCGGTGTACTCTGCCTGTAGTAAGCCAAGATATGCCTCCCATTTGTTTCCAATAACTTTTCCACAAGTGAAACACCTCACAGGAATGATCATGTTGATTATTAATGAATATATATATCGTAATAGAAATATTTTTTTAATCTTATGTATGCACGCACAAACGTAATTACAACGTTCACGATTACGTCAATAATACAAATTAACCCAAGGATTCGAGATAGACTGAGAAAGACTACATAATATACTTAAACGAGGCTTCTGATTGATTCGTCTTATGGTACAATCCAGTATTACCAACCTTTCAAAAATTAAAAATACAATATCGACAGATTGAATGAAAAGACGAATGAAATTTAATGTAAAAAAAAAAAAAAAACAAAAAAAAAAATCAAATTATTATTCTTTCGTCATTTTTTTATTAATAATAAATCGATCTATCGAGAAAATAATTACAATTCAATTACATTTGCATTTATACTTTGTAAAATTTTTAGACCATAGATCGTTCGCTTACGCGGCGACAACAGCGCCACACAAATTGGCGGTAAATTTGAATTGATATTTTTCTTTTCTTTAATAATTAATAAATAAAAATGAACAAAATTTCGTTCGATTATATCAATGCACGGCATAATTATATTTAATTGAAATATCGAAATCCTTTTATTTCAAACGTTTCGTTAAACATTTAAGATTATTAAAAATAATATTACTTTTTTCTCTTCCTTTTTCATACGAAACATACTTAATATTTCAAAAATAAACATCTCATAACAAACTCAAATAAACATCTTATATTTATATTTTAAATTACATTCGCAAATGAGCGTTAGTGCGTTCATGGACGTTTTCATGCTACATCGTAAGATTAGAATAATTTATAATAATATTTTAACAAACGTTTAATTTTAATGATAAACTTTTTAAAAAAATAAATCTGAAAAAATGTCTTCGATCAAATGCATACATCCTGTATACATATTTTACGTGTGAGTGTGAGGATATCCGTTAAAGGTTATTTAATAAAAAAAAGTTACATTATGTCTCGAAGGAATGATAATGAAGTAACAGAGGAATTAAATAATTCCAATAAATCGGAAGACCATGACCATGATGAATATCAATATTTGCATTTAATAGAGAAAATAATTAATACCGGAGCGAAGAAAAACGATAGAACCGGAGTCGGTACTTATTCGATTTTTGGAACGCACATGCGTTTCAATTTGCAAAATGGTATGTCTCCCTTTCTGTTTTTCTTTTTTTTTTTTCTCTTATTTTCAATAACAAATATAAAAATCAATAAACATTTAATTAGATCTCCAAATTAATGAGGCATATAAAATTTTCTTTTTTTTCCTTATATACTATATATATTATTATTTTCTTGACATTTTATTATTTCTATTATGAAAATTATCCCTACAAAAGACGATTAGCATTAATATCTATAAGATTATTGATACAGATCGTCAAACTTTATTAATAATATTTTTATTTAAATTCATTCAAAAGCATTCATGTAAGATTTCATTTCATTTATACAAAAATCATGCTAAACAGGCACCGATATTTTACTCCATTTATTATTATTATTATTAACTTATGTTGTTATAAATCAAAAATTATTTATATATACACACAGAACACAAATATATATATATATATATATATATATATATATATATATATATATTTCTCAGAACTTTTATTTTTTTGTGCGACGAATAAATAGCACGAAGGGAGAAAAAGAAGAAAAAAGAAAAAAAAAAGAGAGAGAGAGAAAAAAAAGAAAGAAAATTTTTCTAATAATTTTCTAATAATTATTGTTCGTAATAGGATCATTTCCATTGTTGACCACAAAAAGAGTTTTTTGGCGAGGTGTCGTTGAAGAATTATTATGGTTCATTAAGGGATCAACTAATGCAAAAGAATTGGCAGATAAAGGGATTCATATTTGGGATGCCAATTCTTCTCGTGATTATCTTGATTCTTGCGGTCTTACATTAAGAGAGGAAGGTGATTTAGGCCCTGTATATGGATTTCAATGGAGACATTATGGTGCTGAATATAAAAATATGCATACAAATTATAAAGGACAAGGCAAGTTTTAGTTAGACCATTTAAGTGTTCCTATAAGTATATATATAAATATATATATATATACATTATAATTAATTTTTTAACTTTTTAATGGATTTAAAAATAATTATTGTGAAAATTTAGGTATAGATCAATTGAAGGATGTCATTCAAAAGATAAAAGACTCACCGGATGATAGAAGAATAATAATGACAGCATGGAATCCAGTTGATATCCCACAAATGGCTTTACCACCTTGTCATTGTCTCGTACAATTTTATGTACAGAATGGAACGTTGTCGTGTCAACTTTATCAAAGAAGTGCTGATATGGGTCTAGGTGTACCATTCAATATAGCATCATATTCTCTATTAACTTATATGGTGGCTCACATTACAAATTTAAAGGTACATTTCATCTTATGATCATAATTGCAAAGTATATATATATATATATATATATTTTTTTTTGTATATATATATATATATACATATATATACATATATATACAATAAAAATAAATGATTTCTCTTTGATAGCCAGGTGAATTCGTGCACACAATGGGTGATTGTCATGTATATGTAAATCATATACCGGTACTTAAAGAACAAGTAAAACGTACACCGAGGCCATTTCCAATATTGAAAATAATTGGGGACGTTAAGGATATAGATGACTTTACGGTTGATAATTTTGAGCTAATCGATTACAATCCACATCCAAAAATTAATATGCAAATGGCAATATGATTTTTCTTTTTTGTCTTCTTTTCTTTTCTTTTCTTTTCCTCATTTTCTTTCTTAATCATTCCTATTAGAGACTTCAGGTACAAGTATAAAAATAAGAACTTTTTTTTCTTTTTTTTTCTTTTTTAAGAAATTTTCCTTAACAGACAGTATATTATTTTATATATACTTTTGATCTGGTGAATATAGAATAAATGTATCTTGTGCTTGTGACTTTCTTTTTCTTTCTTTTTTTTTCTTTTTAGTAAGTATTACACTTTATTATATTTCATTTTATTTTATTATTATTATTATTCTTTTTTTTTTCTTCTCTAATAAAAGTTATATTTCTAATAAACCTGTACCTTAGAAAGTATACTCTTTGATAGCATTTTATATATATATATATATATATATATATATATATATATATATACATATATATATATGTATATGTATATATAGATATTATCCATGTGCGAGTCTGTCAGCCCTCCCACCTCCCACCCCTCCCTTCCCTTGATGAATATATAATTAACAAAACTGTAATAAACAATGATAATTCTATCATGTAAGTTATATACAAATTACATGATAGAAATATAAGCACGGGTTGCAGACAAGCATATGTATATTTGTGTTATTTTATGTTTGTATTATTTACGTGTATATGTCTATGTATGTGTGCTTGTGTGTATAGATTATTATATAAGAAGACTTACTATAAGCAGTTCCCAACTCAAACAGAATAACGTGACTTGTTTATAATATTATCATAATGTAATATCTTAATCGATCTCTGTATGAAGTGATATATAAAGAAATATATATATATATATATATATATATATATATATATCCTCATATATAGAGAAATTAAAATTATTTTTATAAAAGGCAAAGAGATGTGTAGCTGAATTTTCATATAAATACATTTTTTTAAGACACGTATCACTTATTTAATAATATATATATGTATATACATATATATATATATATATATATGTGTGTGTGTGTGTGTGCAAGTCACATGTATTATCGAACATACCTCAATGCTATTAAGATTTTTTAAGACACATTTTTTTTCTGTTTTTTTTTCCCTTTTTTTTTCTTTTTTTTATTTTTGTTTCTTTTTTGTTTTTTTGTTTTTTTTTTTCTGTCCTCAAATCTGTAATGAAAAATATCAATTACTAAAAATATCCGGATAACTGATAATTTCAAACTTTCTTAATTGAATACCGAGCCGAAACTGAATATAGAGCCAATCACAAATATTATTTATTATTAAAAGATGAAATGAATTATATTTGAACATTGTTGGTTTACGACGTGATAATAATTACGGCAAATTATTATTTAAGGGGCGGTGGGTGGGGAAAAAGAAAAAAAAAAAAAAAAAAAAAAAAAAAATTAAAAAGTATATTTCTTATATATTATATATGTGTATTTAACTTCTTACAAAAATTAAAATCTTAAGGGAAACTTATTTTTCTCTCTGACATTTCTTTGTTTTCCTTTTCTTTCTTTCTTTTTCTTTTTTTTTTACCTTTCTTTAATTATTTATAGCAATTATAAAATATTAATAAAATATTAAATCTCTATGTACGTTATAAAATATATTAATTTTTATACATCATGTCATACATTTCAGAATGCGACGATTAACAAGTGTATTCTTATTTCTTTTCTTTTCTTTTTTTCTTTTTTTTCTCTTATTTTTTGTTTACCCCATGATTTAATATACACGTTCTCTATGGGGTCTCTTGTGTCCTTTTTAATATTACTTCTGTTTCAATAACAAAAAAAATAAAAAATAAAAAAAAAAAAAAAAAAAAGAAGATAAAAAAAAATAAGAAATAAAAGAGATAGAGAGAGGAGAAACGAAAAATAAAAATAAAAATGAAAATTAATAAAACAAAAGATAAAAGAAGGTAAGAAATAAAAAAAACTTCATATTAAACCAACAATTTTCAAATAGCCAAATTAAGGATAATGGCTTATTGTTAAAACATAAAAATTTCAGTTACCCGAATAAATATAGTAATTATTCATTTCGTTCATGGTTAATAAGAAAAATAAAAGTATTATTTGATAAATGAAAAGAGATTATATAACAAAGAAGTATTTTTAAAGAAAAACTAGGAATAAAGCAAGAGCGCTTTGAAAATGTGGAGGATAAGTCGCAAAAATGTTTGGAGAGAATTTTTATCTGTCAAAGGCTATGACATCTGAACATCATTAGACTGTGAAGTACTTAATTGATGTAGCTGTTGTGTTACTGCCAATGTTCCACATTCACTAACATTTATGATCACCCAGATACTATCTGGAAAAATAAAAAAAAAAAAAAAAAAAAAAAAAAAAGAAAAGAAAAAAAGAGAATAAATAGTAATCAATAAAAAATATATATATATATATATATATATTATAAATATGTCAATAAGATTAGCTATAAGATTAGTTATATGATATACATTATTATCATATGATATTATCTTTTTACCACCAAAATAAGAGCCAGCAGGTGTTATCATCCTCCATTTGCTTTGGTGAACACCCAAATCCTCGGGGCTTGTCAAAGTGACACTTATCTCTATCGTTTCTTTAGGAGCTAAGGATGGAACTGGCACTTTCATACAATCGCCCAATGGTGTACCAGCAGAATGTTGTAAGCGAACGCCATTTGGCCAAGTTTCTGTACCGCTATTTTGAATTCGCCATGACTTTTGAAACTTTGTATTAGGCGGAACAGATTCTCCATCGCCTATGGTGCTGTCGCACAATAGCGTCATACAAGGAAGTTTGAATGGTGACTCATAATCGAAGTAACTACATACCGCAGCTTGTAAATTCCTATAATGGAAATAAAATATTACATTTAACATTTAAAATATTACACATCATTATTTCAATCAGAAGGATCATATTAATTTTCTTACAAGTGATATCAAACATCTATCTTCTTATAAATATTATATTATATGTTGTGTATAAGTAACATACATAGATATATACATACATACAAAAAAAAAAAAAGAACAAACAAACAAACACATACAACTGAAAGTCGTTCTTTGAAGTTTCTTCATAATAAAAAAAAAAAAAAAAAAAAAAAAAGAAAGAAAGAAAAGAAAAGAAAAGAAAAAAAATTTGAACAGAAAAATGTAAAAGATAATTGTTGTCAAATGAGAGGAGACAGGAGGGAGGGGGGAGAGGGGATAGTTGGGGAGCTCGGGGAGGAAAAAAGAAATAAAATAAAATAAAAAAAAAAAGAAAAGAAAAGAAAAGAAAAGAAAAACAGAAACTATTGACATTGGTAAACAGAGTATTAAAAGGTTATGTCAATGTAACGTATATAAGTTTAATTCAAAAGTTAACCTATATTATTAACAGAAAAGACATATTACCAATTATTCATATCCAAGAAAAACGCAGCGGTTGCCTCATTTAATTGGCTACCAGCTAACAATCTTTGTAGCTGTTTAATTAAATCATCTTTATCCGTGGTGCCCAAACAGCTAAATTGGTGTAACAAATGTTGATCCACGTCGTTGTTCACGTTCATATCGTCTTCCCTTCTTTCGTATTAAGATCCATGCAATATAACTAACCGCGATGATGAAATGAAATCTTTTTGTTTGAAAAAAAAAAAAAAACAAACTCTTCTAAATAACGTATTCACTTATCGTCGATTTAACTACAAAATTTTAAATGTCATTCCTCGGGATTATGACGTTCCGTTGTATGTAAGTGCATGCACTCGTGGTACATTCCGTTCCAGAATTAGAAACGAATCGAGAAAGTATATCTCTCCCTTTAAGTATACATATATATATAGATACGTATGTACACATATATATATATATATGTGTGTGTGTTGTGTGCTTCTATACGCAACTATTGTACAGTCCAATGAAAGATTATTATTTTACGAGATTATACTCCAATTAAAAATCACTAAACCAATAAGCGTTATGTATTAATCGTAATTGCGAAAAAAAAAAAAAAGAAATCCACGGAATTTTCCGTACGTATTTAACACAAGAATCGCTAACGTCGAGAAAATTGTTTTTATCGACGCTAAGTCGATCTCCCCCCCCTACATCCTCATAATAACATTATCCCGTCATACGCGTATGTCTCGCGTGCTAAAAAAAAAAAAAAATGAAAAAGAAAAAAAAAGAAAAAAAAAACAGAAAGAAATTCCCTATCAATTTTCAGAAGGAGGGGGAAAAAAAACACATTCTCGTGTCTCGATATCGTTCGATGTAAATTTCAATGTTGCTAATTGTTAATTAAAATTCTTCATCTTTTTCTAATCATCATATTGCTAATAATAAATTGTTAGCGTGACATTTAAAATGAGCAGAAAAATAGAAAAGAATTACTTTTTTTAATAATAAATTACAATAATACATACATATATATATACATATATATACATATATATATATATATGTATAAAGATTAATTGTTTATATAATTATCCCGTAAGAATAAGATTTTATTATTCGCGGGTTTTGTAAATTGACGCAGAGTTTTCTACGCATGCGCGTTATTAAGCAATCGAGGTTAACGCCTGCGCGGTGACGACTTGAGTAACTCAACGCATGCGCGTTGGTAACGCAGTCGATAGGATGCGCGCGCATACGAGAGTCATACGTACCGCGGAACAATCGAAATACAAAACAAACGTCTATCGCGCGTCAACTCGCGATCACGTTCGTTCCTCGTAGAGTCTTGTCATGGTTTTAACGTTAACTTCATAGAGTTAAGAAAACGATCGTGTTTTGAAATACAATCGTATACATTAGTAAAGAATTAAATATATCCCTTAATAATTTCGCTCGTGAGGTCTTTTCGGGAGAGAACAAAAAAATCTATATATTATCTCGAAATATAGAGTGGTCGAATAAAAAAAAAAAAAAAAAAAAAAAAAAAAAAAAAAAAAAAAAAAAAAGGAAGGGAAAAAAAAATTTCTCCGAATATACGTGGAAAGGCGCGTTTGGTGTTCATGTACTTGTGTGTGTGTGTTTACGTATAACGTACGTATTGCTACGATTCAAGTCGATATACAAAATGGACATTCGCATGTAAAAAAAAGGAAGGAAAAAAAAAGAAAAAAGAAAAAAGTGATGTTATATGTCAAAGATTTTTTTTTTTGATCATTACCACATAACGCACAAGAGAGAGAGTAATGGGATTATAGTGATTTCATCGAAAATTCTATACATTTTCTATCTGATAAAGCGATTTTTAAGAGATAACAAAGAATAGAAGAAAGAAAAGAAAAAAAAAAAGGAAAATTCTAAAAAATCAATCTCGACTTTGAGACATATTTGCTTTTACTATTTTTTTTCTCCCTTCTCTCTCTCTCTCTCTCTCTCCATCTCTCTCTCTCTCTCTCTCTCTTTTTTGAAAAAAAAAGGAAGAAGATTTTCGAAAAAAAAAAAAAAAATAAAAAAGCATAATTTTCGAAGAAAAATGATAGGACCATCGTCTAACAACGGTAACGTTTCGAATCACGATACGATCGTAAATGGCCAAGGTGGTAAATCGTCGAAAAGAAAGATCTACGAGGATCTAGACGTAAATAGTTTTTGCGAGGAATTATGGCAAAATGGTAGAAAACGTTATTTGCAAGAATTAGAAACCCCGATAGAATTGATAATGTCGAACGATCTTATTTCGGACGTCGATAATAATACGTCGTTTTTTACCACAAACAATTCGACGACGATCAGTCAGGATAATAATAACGACGAACGTGCCTCATCCGTAACGCGTTTGAAAGTATTGGTTGTAGACGGTACCAATTATTCTTGGACAACGTTATCCGATTTGGAAAGTCAACGTATACAGGAACAAGTAACAGAATTGACAAACAATTGTACGACAACAATATCGTCACCGTCATCCTCGTCATCGTCATCGATGTCATCGTCGTCTTCGTCATTATCGTCGTCAATTTCATTGGAAGGACACCCTAATTCCGATATAATTTATACCGATTTACGTACGATCGACGATACACAAAATAATTATCAGCAGGTAATACGTAATGGTTTATGGGAATCCATAAATCATCACCATCATCATCACCATCATCATCATCATCAATCGTTGATCACTTTACCCGCATCGAATAATAGAATGAAATCCCAACAAAATTCTATGCAATCTTTAACGAATAATAATGATCAACAACAACAACAACAACAATATCATCAATTCGATGATCAAGAAGAGAATGGTAATCTTTCATGGTTGTTGGATTTTAAATTAGATCCTTTCATCGAAGCTGCTGCTGACGATAAAATATATAACAATGGGATAGATCTCAAGGATAATTATTACGGTAAATAAATATATATGTATATATATATATATATTTATTTATTCATTTAAAAAAATTATATATATATATATATATATGTATGTATTATTAAATTTTTATATAATATAAATAAATAATACAAATTTATTTATATAATTGTATTTAAAATATTTACAAAATTATTACAAAATACTCTTATATCAATGTGCCTGTATGTGTGTACATGTATACATGTATAAGAGTATTTTGTTATATGAATTTAGGGAAAAAAAGAAAAAAAAAAAAAAAAGAAAAGAAATTATTTTCTAATTTTTGTTTATCAGGAAATAAAAGTAAAGGAAATAATAATCATCGTGGTAATGGATCAATGATCTATACGATAGATTCCAAAAAATTGTATAACAATAATCAAGATAATTCAACGATTACTAATCAGAAATCTTCATACGTTAATTCGGACATTAATAATCATCATCAAGATTTTTCATCTACCAATAACAACAACAATAATAATAACAACAACAACAACAACAACAACAACAACAACAACAACAATAATAATAACAATACTAATAATAATAATAATAATAATAATAATAATAATAATAATTGTCCGAAAAAGCCACCGTTCACTTATACCGAATTAATCGAACATGCGCTACAAGAAAGAGGGGAACTTACCGTTTCGGCGATTTATCAATGGATTTCGTAAGTAAAAATAAAAATAAAAATAAAAAAAAAAAAAAAGATATATATATATATACATATATTTTATTTTACAATTGATTTAATTTATTAGATAAAGAAAAATTAAATTAATAGATCATCTTAGCATATCAATGTTTTAAAATTAAGAATTCAATTAAATAATTATCTTACAAAACTATAAATAATAATAATAATAATAATAATAATAATAATAATATATGAATATGATACATAATAATATAATATATGTTAGTAAAAAATTTTATATTTCTATATTATATTATTTCGAGGAAGAGTTTGAGAAAAAAATCGGGAGTTTCAATTTTCGTAAATAAAAATAAAAGAAAAAAAAGAAAAAAAAGAAAAAAGAAAGAAAGAAAGAAAAACATTTATATACATATATATATATATATATATACTTTTTTTTTAAATTACGTTTTTAAATTACAAAAAAAAAATAGAAAATTCGAGATCTATCCAAAATTGACATTCTCAATTTTACAATCCCATTTCATTATCCTTATCGTTCATCGTAATAATAACAACAACAACAGCAACAACAACAACAACAATAATAATAATAATAATAATAATAATAATAATAATAATAATAATAATAATAATAGTAACCATAATGATATGTAAATGGGACACTATAGACGATTATGCTCGTCGATTTATTTTCTCTCCGATTTGAACGGAGAAGTAATAAGAAGAGAAAAAAGGAAAAAATAAAAATAAAAAAAGGAAGGAAAAAAAAGAGAAAAAGTCTGAATTTAGGGGACGTTCGAAACAACGTCGATGAGTTCATAGAGAAAGAGAAAGAGAAAGAGAGAGAGAAATAGAGAGTCAGAGAGAGAGAGAGAGAGAGAGAGAGAGAGAGAGAGGGTTGCCGTTGACGAAGGTTCGCTGGGTTCTTAGATGGTACCCATTGGTACCACTAACCAGTTGTTGCTTTGCACATCCTGGTACGAACTCCTTTCACCCTCACCCTCGCCCACACCCACACCTTTACTCTCACCCTCGCTCTCACCCTCACCCTCACCCTCATTCCTATTCTACCTCGTGCATTGCGGCTCTAACGCGAATGCGAACACGATTTACCGTTTCTATACTTTCACCTCTTCGATCGCATAAGTTTCTTCGAGAAAATTGTGAAATAACGAAGAAATACATATATATATGTGTGTATGTGTATGTATATGTATGTATGCATGTATACATATATTGACGATTATAGTAATTTTTTTCTTTTTTTTTTATCTCTTTTGTTTTTTTTTTCTTCTTTTGTATTGGTTTTTTTTTTCTTTTTTTTTTCTTTTTTTTTTTTTTTTTTTTTTTAATAACCGATATTTTGTTCAAGCAAAGAAAATATTTGTTTTCTACGATATGATTTATTATATAATCGTTATTGTCGATGGTATTCATTTCTGAAGCGGAAAAATCTTTTTCTTTTGGTTTACTTTAAGTTTTTTTTTTTTTTTTTTTAACATTTCCTTTTTTTTTCTCTCTCTCTCTCTTTTTTTTTTTTTTTTGATTATATTTATTACATTTGTATCAGCTTTTTCTATCGATTTTCTTCTGTTTATTTATAATTATTTTTATTGTTATTATTATTATCATTATTATTATTATTATTATTATTTTTCTTCTTCTTTTCTTTTTAATCAAATTTGTTGGATATTTGGCTATTTTTTATTTCCTCTTTTTTTTTTGTTCTTTTTTTTTTTAGATATCTTTTGGATATTCTCTTTTTTGCAATTTTTATATATTTACATTTGCCATATTAATAATTTGTTATTAATTGTCATTAGAAAAATTTTATATTAGATTTATTATTAACGATTTCTATAGGTTCATTAAGAATAATTAATAATTAATAAAGGATACAAATATTATTAACAATTTTTTCTAAATTTTGTATATATTAAATTTTTTAATTAATAACGATATTAATAATAATAACAATAGTATTAACAATCGATGTAAAATTGAAATATGAAAAATGATTGTGATCCCGATAAATTGTAAGGGTTGAGGAGAAGGAGTTATGGTTGGCCGTGGGGGAGAGGGGTCGTCGGCCAAAAGTTTCTAGTTAAGCGAGGCTTGTAGTTTTACTTAGTTTAATGCGAAAAAAAAAACATCAGCTTGAAAAGGTCTCGAAAAGGTCTCGAAAAAGGATAATTCAATTTTGAAATCATTTAATAACTTTTGACCCGACCCCATGTATATTTCAAATTTTATATCGAGAATAGAGTGATAGAAAAAGGTAAATTATTTTCGCGGGATTGAGTAATTGTCGAAAATTAAAATTATTTTCGAATTTGAATAATTCAGTTGAATAAAAAAAAAAAAAAAAAGAAAAAAAAAATAAATAAATAAAAATAAAATTATAAAATATATAAAATGAGAGAAAGAGAGAGAGAGAAATTAATCATATATGTATATATATATATATATATTTTTTTTTGTTTCTCTTCATATATGTTTTTCTAATTTTATTTATTTATTTATATTATTTATTTATTTATTTACTTTATTTATTTATTTTTTTAATTTTTATTTTAGGGAACACTTTCCTTATTACAAAAGTAATGACGATCGTTGGAAAAATTCTGTGAGACATAATCTCTCGATAAATCCACATTTTCGAAAAGGATCTAAGGCCCCACATGGTGCTGGTCATTTATGGGCGATAGCCAATCGTGGTGACACCAGACCACATCAAATAATTACAACCGATCCGACAAAACCATCATCACGATCGATCATAAAGGACGTTGATTATGGCAATTCTCGGCAACATGATACTAACAACAGGTAAATAATTTATATATCCATTTGTATATATATACATACATTAAAAAAAAAATTAATACATAATAATTTATTATATAATTATTTTATATAATAAATATTACTTATGTAATAAAGTTTATATAATATATATATATATATATATAAAAAATTTGTTTACATTATATTATTCCAATCATATTTCAGTGAAATAGGTTTATTAGACGAAATAGAAGCAGCTACGGCAAGTATTACACGTCAATCTTCCGAAGAGGATACCGACGATATCGTAAATTCTACGACATTGGAACATTGTGCGGAACAAATATTAAGCGGTATCAAAAAGGAGGTCGAGGTACAATATTTGGTACCAATGATGGTTTCCAATGGTACGTGTCAGGGAACACAGCAACAAAATACAACACAAACGACTAATTTTGATTGTACCATAAAAGAAAGCGGTACGTCATGTTTGTTCATCATTCGTTTAATTATCTTTTTTTTTTTATTTGTTTATTCGATTGTTTCTTTTTTTTTTCCCCTCCTCTTCCCCCCCCCCGTTTCTGACGAATATTCATCATTCATTTTAATTTATTCCTTTGTCCTTTTATTTTAGATTTTTTAAATCCAATATCGAAGGAAGTAGTAGCCGAGGAATGTGGATTGATAAGCGAAGGTTTTCTGGTAACCGATATGGGCTCAACGGGTTTAGGTTTAAACATGGTAGAATCTGAAATAATATCGCCGGAGAATTTATTCGGGGAGGAATTAAATTTTCAATTTTACGAATTGTCATCGCCATCCCAATTGCAATCCGCTTGACACACGGACAACAACAACGAATTACACGTGATTTTGATAGACGAGTTACAAATACAGGACATTCAAGTATGCGAAAATATAACGATTACCAGCGATTGTACGACGAGTCACAGTGTAACATAAGAAGTACGCGATAATGGAAGAAAAGGAAAGAAGAAATGAAAGGAAAAATTAAGAAAAAAAAAAAATAAAAAAAAAAAAAGGAAAAAATAAGAAAAAAAAATGAAAAAGAAAAAAAGAAAAAAAGATTAATTGATTTGATAAGGGAATTATAATATAGTTTTTACGATGTCCATTACTGACATCCGCTTTACCGATACATCATTACATCCGAAATGAAAAATCTCATATCTCTTGCCTTTTAAGATCTTATATCTGGATCTTAATATACATATATATATGTATATATATATATATATATATATATATATATACACATATATATGTATATATACATCTATGTGTTAAAAATAAGAAAATATTATCATTTATATAACTACAGGATATATATTATTATTATCATCATTATCATTTTATTAGATCCTTAATGTGTGTAAAACGTTTTTTTTTCTTTTTGCTATTAGCCAAGAAAAAATATAATATTTAATATTAATAATATTTACAATTGTGGAATAATAACATTGAAAATTAATGATTTATTTATATATATATATAT
Organism: Vespa crabro; assembly: GCF_910589235.1. Classification (NCBI taxonomy): domain Eukaryota; kingdom Metazoa; phylum Arthropoda; class Insecta; order Hymenoptera; family Vespidae; genus Vespa; species Vespa crabro. The sequence goes on from NC_060979.1 coordinate 2,304,660, forward strand.
ATATATATATATATATATATATATATATATATATATATATGTACGTGTAATTAGTTGTGTATATATATTTCGTTATTGTTTTTGCAATTTTTTTTTTTTTTAATTTTTTTAATTTACCTTATCGTTTTGTAAAAAAAATAGGTTTTCTTTCTTTTTTTTTTTCTTGTTTCTTTTTAATTTAATTTACAAAATTAATAACGTAATGTCGTTTGAAATTAATCGTAAAGCGCCATCTGCTTCCTTGTGTATATCGTTTGTCATTTATTTTTTTGTTTGTTTGTATGCTACGTGCGTGCATCGGTGTTACGTAAATTTGATTAAAAATTAATCCGCCAGAGAGCGCCTCCGTCGCAGCCATACGTGTCAGTTGTAAAAGACTGGTGGGGGCATCATGGATTTATTGTTTACAAATTATAATTCTATGTTTTGGCTGAGTTATTTATATTGCGCTTATATTTTATATAAAAACTAAATACATAATATACGAAGGTATTAAAGTTGACGACGACCTGTTTTTTTTTTTATGCAGGACTATAAAAAATGCCGGGTGATTTCGGCGAACAAATTGAGGTTAACTTTTTGAATTTTCTCTCTCTCTCTCTCTCTCTCTCTCTCTCCCCCTTTCTTTCTTGTTTATATTTTCATTATAGTAAAGTTTAAAAAGTTTAGGGAGTTCCTTTTATTTTATTCCTTTTTTTTTCCCCTTCATCTACAGGACTACGAAGTTTTAAATTTACTTGGAAAAGGTGGTTTTGCTAGTGTTTACAGAGCAAAATGTTTACGCAATGGAATGGAAGTTGCTATAAAAATGGTAAATAGTTTTCATTTGTTGGGGGATAAATTAAATAAAATTCTTTCTCAATCGAGACACTTGTCAATTTGAAATCTTTAAGAGTTATAACGTAATTTTTTATAATTTGATTTTATAGATCGACAAGAATTCAATGCAAGCTGCCGGTATGTCAAACAGAGTTTCTCAAGAAGTAGAAATACATTCTCGTTTGAAACATCCAGCTATTCTAGAAGTATATACATTCTTTGAAAATAATAACTATGTTTACATGATATTAGAATTATGTCACAATGGTGAACTTCAACGTTACTTAAAAATGCAAGAATCTAATGTATTATCTGAACAAGAAGGTAAATGTCAATTTTCTTTTCATATTATTTTATCTTAAGAGAAGAGTTTTATTCTTTAACGGAATCATTTGTCAATTTATGATGTCTTAAGACTTACAAAAAAAAAAAAAAAAGAAATTGGAACAAAATTGATGATGACAGTGCTAACATTTGAAATATTTTTTTCTTTATAATTTTCATATATATATATATATATATATGTTTATTGTTTAAGCTGGAAATATCATAGCACAGGTTGTACAAGGTCTGTTATTTCTACATTCTCATTTGATACTTCACAGAGATATATCATTGTCAAATTTATTATTAACTAAGAACATGCAAGTGGTATGTAAAAGAATATTAATAGATTTTTTTATATTCTTATGTGGTATATCTAAATATAATTAATATAATTAAAATTTTATAGAAAATTGCTGATTTTGGATTAGCGACGCAATTAAAAAGACCAGATGAAAAACATTTGACTATGTGCGGTACACCTAATTATATATCACCAGAAGTAATTTCAATAAATTCAATATATATACATATATAATATATTTATTAATGTATATAATATATGAAAAGTAAATGTATTAAATTTATTTCAAGGTTGCAACTAGATCATCGCATGGTTTGGCAGCAGATGTTTGGAGTTTAGGGTGTATGTTGTATACTCTTTTAGTAGGTAAACCTCCATTTGATACAGACGCTGTAAAGAGTACCTTGACACGAGTAGCAATGGCTGATTATGTTATGCCAACCAATTTGTCTAACAACGCTAAAGATCTTATAGATAAATTATTGAAAAAGAATCCAAAGGAAAGGATTCATTTAAGAGACGTCCCAAAGCATCCATTTATAACAAGTTTGAAAACAAATCAAACATGTAGTATAAGTGTTAGTAAAAGTTTTTATAAACCAAAAAAAAAAAAAAAGAAAAAACAAAAAGAAAAAGAAGTAAACTTAATCTTATTAATTTAAGAATAAGATATTAATAAAGAATATTTTTTTTTTTTTCTTCCTATAAATAGGGAAGACATGAGAGGATCGGTATAGATAGAGTATTATTAGGAGAAGGCATGATTGATTCTGGAGTGGGTAGAACATTATCTTCTTATAGCCAAGCTAGGATGCGTTCTCGTTCAGAGGAACGTATATGTACAACCCCCATGATATATGATGGATTTGGACCTATGATAAGTGCAAGAAGTAAAGCTCTATCTGAACCAATTACAAAAATGCATTCATTACAAAGAAAACAATTTATGGATTATATTCCAAAAACAGATTCTGTACTTTATGACATATCACCAGCTCAATCAAGCAGAATATTTTCGCAGAATGTTCAACAGAGTAATTGTGAATCGTGTCATGAAAATAGAAGACAAAAAGTGATTGAAAAACAAAAACGAAAGGAAAAAAGTAACGAACGTTTGTGTAATCCAGAAATTAACGAAGAAATTAATAAATTACAAGTATCACCATTAAATTCTGAACGATTACAACCTACAAGGCATAGAACAAAAACAGCGATACTCACTATTCTTGATAATGGTGAAGTTTGTATAGAATTTATTAAACGAAGAAATGGAATAGTATGTTTATTTTACATTAATTATAATTCTTTCTCTTTCTCTCTCTCTCTCTCTCTCTTTCTCTCTTTAAAAATGTTCAAATTAAAGGAATAATATCTTTCTTTTTTTTTTTTTTTTTTTTTTTTTTTTTCTAGGAAAAAATAAACGAAGTGTGTAGAATTTCAGGTGATGGTTTAAGAGTGATACTTTATAAACCAGTTTCATTGTTAGAAATTGGTTCGCAACCCCCACCATTACCAAGTTACGGTGCTGACAATATTTATTCATATGAAAATTTACCACCGCGTCATCATAAAAAATATATTTATGCTTCTCGTTTCGTCAAACTCGTCAGAGCTAAAACTCCAAAAGTTACGTTATACACGCAACGTGCTAAATGTTTATTCATGGAAAATGGTCCGCATCCTGATTGCGAAGTACACTTTTATAATGGTTGCAAAGTAATATCTTTATTTATTTTCGTACAAATTATTGAGATATTTTTATTCGAACTTGAAAAAAAAAAGAAAGAAAAAAAAAATTTGTTTATTTCTAACATGTAACAGGTTATACGTGTCGATGGTACTGTAAAGATTACAGAGGATAATAACACATATGTCGAAGGTGAATTTCCTACGCATTTGGATGAATTCTATGAACATTATTCGGATAGCTACAAACGTTGTTTGCTATTAGAATCCACTTTACAATCTTTGGAAACGGCAACCGGTCATTCATACTTTCCTGTAATAATTGGACGTAGGCCTTGTTCGGCCTTGAATGATGCTCCTTGTTTACAAGGGAAAGAGAACGTTTCACATACCACTAATAGTACACCTGTTGTTAGTATAATATATTTTGAATTGTCTAAAAGAAATTTAATTGATAATAATTCATTTCAAATTCTAAACTTATTTTTTTTTTTTTAGATGCCATCGTTCGATGCCATTTATTCGGCAGTATCAACGACAACATCACGTTCGAGAAAAATTAATTCTGTTTATAGTACAAATTGTGATATAGAAAAAGTAACAATACCAGGAATTGGTATTGCCATAAAATTACCATCTGGAGATATTAAAATAGATTACAAGGATGGATCCTCTTTAACTGTAAATAATTATTTACTTAAAAAAAAAAAAAAAAAATTAATGCGACTTTTTTTTTTTTTTCAATAATAATAATACTTCTTAAATGTGATTATAGGTAATAACGCAAGGTTACGGTGGTGGTATTAAGTATGAAACAAATAATGGTAAGGTCTTCAAATATAGTCAAAAGTGTCAACAAAATATGGAAGTACCATATGTGGTAAAAGAAAAATTAAGAGATGTCCCAACGATTATTAAACATCTTGTGCAACCTAAGCACAAAAATTTAAGATAATTTACAATTTTTAAGGATATATATATATATATAAAAGAAAGAGAGAGAGAGAGAGAGAAAGAGAAAGAGAGAGGAAAGAGAGTGAGTAGATATATTTTTTGTATAGTAATTTTAAGTTAGCTGAAGATTTAAAAAAACAAAAAAGAAAGGATGAGGTGGAGAGATATAAAGGGATGTCGCTATTGTTTTTTTTTTTTCTTTTTTTTTTTTTTTTTTTCTTTTTTTTTTTGTAATCTTATTAGAACTATATTTTAATTAAAACATTTAAGAAATTGTAGAATAATGTCTTTTATATATTACGTAATAAAATTATATCAAATCAATCGATGTGTATGAATGAATATCGTTGTGAACACATCGTAAAGAAAAGATGATTTCAATTTTAATGATTAATCTTTTTTTCTTTCTTACTTTTTAATTCTTCTGACGACATCTTTTTTCAACTTCACCTAAACGCGTACTAAATGTGTGTGTGTGTATATATATATATATATATTTTCCAATGCAATTCTTTTTATTTTATTTTTATTTCTGATTTTTTAATACACACACACACATATATATATATATTTTTTTTTTCGATTTCTTTATTAATTTTTTTTTTTCAAATTAATATAAAAACGAGATAAACAAAATGAAAAATAAGATTCTATACTTAGTAAAAAAAAAAAAAAAAAAAAAAAGAAAGAAAAGAAAAGAAAGAAAAAAAAGAAAATGTATCTATGATTCTTAAATAGTTTTAATGATCAATAATGATCAATATATATTGTAGATATATTTTTAATCATCGATGAAATATTTTATAGGCCAATTAAATACTTGGATCTAATTATGTATAAAATATAATCATCGATGAATTATTATTATATATATATATATATATATAAATGCAATAAATCGTTGGATGAAACATTTAAAAGATTCGTCATTAATCATTGACGAATTTTTTTTATATGTAAATGCATTAAATCATCGACGTATTAATTCCGTATAAATATATATATGTATATGAAATTTATTACTACTTATTTTTATTATAAATCGAACATTTTCGTTAATACGTAAATGCTAATAATAAGAAATATATATATACATATATATATATATATATATAATAAATAAAAATAAAATCAATATATAGATAGAAATAGCAATTAAACAATTAATGATTAAATAAAAAACATTAAATCAAATTTATTTAATTAACAATTTAACCTAAAATAAAAATATAATTTTTAATTGGGTTAGATGATAATAATAATAATAATAATAATAATAATAATAATAATAAAAATAATAATAGTAATAATATATTTCATAATTGTTAATAATTAATTCATTCAAATATTACCCAACATTATCATTCGATTAAAAGCTAATTCGATTTAAAGCTAATTTCAACTTACGCATTTGACGTATGTGACATTAGCGCCACAGGTACGGACAAAAAAAGAACTAAAACAGTAACAAGGAAATACTGTAACCTCCCACACGACCCCATTATGCAGCTCTATTATTACATCGGTATAATATATATATATGACTGTGTAGTTTATATCCATCTTATGCGTAGTAAGATTAGATGAAAATAAATAAAAATACAAAAAGAAAAGAAAAGAAGAAAAAAAAAAAATCAAAACTTTTTTCAGTGCGTTTCTTTAAGAATTTATTTTACAATTCTATTATATTTCTTTCTAATTTATTTATCTTACCTGATGAATTATGATTATATAATGAAAATCGTTAAAAAGTATTTAATCAAAATTAAAATCAAAAGAAGGATTTTGAAAAAACGCTCTGAAATGTACAGCCAATCGCCCGATATTATTTGTCACGTCGAATTAGATTTTGATATAAATCGCAAGAAATACCGACCCAGGTCTCACCACGTGGAAGTTGCTGCATCTGAAGACTATAAGTAATTTATCATAAAAACATATTAATAAATATCAAAGAATTATAGAACGCAACTCTAATTCTAAAGTCTGAAAGTAAATCGATGAATTCTAATGGTTAAATTCTTATGTAACCTCCAAAAAAAAAAAAAAAGAAAAAGAAAAGAAAAAGAAAGAAAAACAATCCGAGATCTTCGAAGCAAAAAGTTAATCGTGATTAACTCTCAATGTTCTTCAATCAATTAATTAATTAATTGATTACAAACGATCTCGTTCGCACCGATTCGAGTCTTTTGTCATCGACATGATTGAGGTTATGATCGGAGAACATACTTGAAAAAAAAAAAAATGATTGAGGTTATGATCGGAGATATACTTGAAAAAAAAAATGATTGAGGTTATGATCGGAGAACATACTTGAAAAAAAAAAAATTTACTACTTACTACTTAAGAAGTTCTACGATGACAGTCGACAAACAATCGTCCACGATTTATGATCAATATTCTGATTGGGGATTTATTTCGTAGCTGGTTGAAAATGAAATGTCGAAGTTGACAGAGATATATCTTCTTCAATGGATGCTAACGAAAATTGATTCTAACGCGATCTCATCGCACGCAATCGATGCAAAAATATTTATCGTTTAATTTGCGATTAAACAATACGAACAGATTATTGACTTCTACTTTGTGACTTTTTTTTTTGTTTTTATATATATTTTTTTTTTTAACGGTACAAACACTCGATTTCGTTCTTCTAAAAGAAATGGAAAAAAAAATTTCAAAGAAAATTATTATCTTATTATATAAAATCGTTGAAATTATTGTGAAAATGTTTGATATAAAAATGTTTTAATTTACCTTATTAAATCCTCACCGACATTGTTCCAAGATTATGATCGAGAGGAATTAAAAGTAAATTAATGTAAAATAATTTAAATGTTAAATTGTTTGAGCTTTATTCAAATGTCAGAAACGAGAAGAAAATTACGACGTTCATTCATTGAAATCTAAAAAGAAAACTAATTCGATAACTGGTTAAAGTCAATTGAACGTTTCGTTTTTATTCCACGTTATATACAAGCAATGACTTTCAAAATGTATGTTTATTCAAATATTACATTAAAATTAGTTTATATTTAACCCGTGTCACAGGTTATCTATCGTTTAAATAAATAAATTATTTGCTTAAATATTAATTCATTATATTCTACGTACATCGTATATCGTTTAAATAATTATAAATTAATCGAAAATATTAATTATTTAAGATTAGCCGTACGAAAAGAGAGAGCTTCGATGTTCACTCGTCGAAGTGTAATAGAAAACTAACCTAAGTACTAACAAAGTCAATTGAGCGTTCGTTCTTTGTTGATATCGATTGTAAACAATGATCGCATACTCGAAATATAAAATTATTATTGATACGTGTATGGAATTAAAATTATTTTATATTTGATACGTTTTACGTTTGAATGAATATACAATATGTGAAAATATTTAAATTATTTAATATGACGTTTACTCATTGGAATATAAAATATGATTTTTACGATAATTATCGATCATTCGAGATTTCGTTCTTGATAATTATGTGATTTTTAAATAAAAAGAAATGCATTTTTTTTCTTTTTTGAATCAAATATACAGAGCTTTGATCATTATAAATTATTATTATTATTATTATTATTATTATTATTATTATTATTATAATTATTATTTTTATCAATTATTATTAATTTAATTATTAAGTAGAGTAGTACGTGAAATGATAGGCTATCTTTATTTTTTAAAGTTTTAATTTACTATCTAATTTAATTAACATTCAAAGAGAAATAAAAATACACACACACATACACACATACATATTTAATTATAAACTTTATTGTAGATATATAATTATGACATTAAGATAAAACTAACAAAAAAATAATTTCAGTTTGTTAAACAAATCGTCTCTATTTAACGGAAACACATTCACACGCGCGCACATACACACACGGACACACGCATCTATACACTTTATACTTCATTGAAACATTTTATACGAAAATTAATAGAGTGGGGTTAGAAAGCTTCTTCTCTTTTACCGCGAAATTCAAAAGGAGTCATTATATGAAACCTTTTCCCTTTTATTTGTTTTTTTTTTTTTTTCTATTTGAAAAATATCCGTCAAAAAACAGCATTTACGTCAATAATGAATAATTCTTGATTGATTTTTATTTTATTTTCGAAAACGAAAGTTTTCAGCGAAGCACACGATTTTTTTCGAATTTCTTGGAGAGAAAAAACAAAAGAACGAAAGTTTTGTTTTTATTTTTTTTTTTCTCTTTTTCTTTTTTTTTTTTTCCTTGAGGAAAATAAAACTTTTACGAAAAATTAAAAGAAAATAAATTTCTTCTTCGAAATCGGTCAATAATTTTATGCAACTGGTATTCGTTAATTGGTACAAATCATTATTATAAAACCAGGAATAATGAAATCCATCATGGTCGCATGGTCCATATTACTCGGCCATATTTGATTTCGTAAGTATTACAATATTTTCTCTTATTTAGGATCAAATTTGCGTTATTAAAAAATATATATATATATATATATATATATATATATATATATATATATATATATAAAAGAAAATTAAAAGAAAAAAAGAAGAAAGAAAAACATCATATCACTTAAATTTGCGAATTTATCGTCTTACGTAGTTTATGCATGTGTATATAAATTTTTTTTATAAAATAAAATAAAAATATATATATATATATATATATAAACAAAAAATTATTTTGCAATCAAAAATAAACGTACACAGATGGTCCTCGTCGTCGTCTTCGTCGTCGGACGTGGTCGTAGACGATTGTCGAACAAAAGACGAACTGTCAGAATTAAAAAATTACTTGACGAAGTAAATAAGATAACGTGACGTGTTAAAGGTCAATTAGAAAAGACAAGTGGGATGTCATTCACTAAAACAGGCGTTCACCATTTTATCGAGATCTCAATTAAGGTTCCAAGTTTGTAATCTTGAGAATAGGAACGATCCTAACCTCTTTATATCGCTGTTAACATGGGTAAGCATTTGCAATATGTTATCATTAAATTTATATATATATCCATATAAAATATATTATTAATCGATAATACGTTCAGTTCGAACGTTTTCGTCGTACTGAAATCGATAAAGTTACAAGCTCTGTTAAATGCATTATTTTCTTTTTTTTTTTTTTTTTTTCCTAATCTTATCTATGAGTAAGTCTTGAAAGGTTGACTCATTGATGAATCCAATCATTCTTGTCATAATTGTAAAATAGACATTGTATATTTTATTTTATAATAATGTCGGAAAATAGATTAAATGACATCTCTGAATTTTTACCATTGCGTAGAAATTTTCTAAGTGACATTAGTTTAGGAAGATATTCAGAACGTAGTCTGCATGAAAGTCATTTAGAAAATAAATCTTATCGTAAGTTTCGTTATATCTTAAACCAATCATTTATATATAAGAAAACATTAGTTTTTAATCAATGAATAAAATGACAATATTATTGTTGATAAATATGATTAAATGTTATTTCATTTTAGGAAACATGTGCAATGATTGTATGGCCAGAGTGCCTTATGCAACTCTTATAGCAACTATTATGTGTTGTTTGGGTGTTGGAATATTTTGTGGCACTATGTATAGAGGTGTTACTATATGTTCTCTTATGATGGATCAGGTATATATATATATATATATTATTTGTTTTATAACCTTTAAATATTAGGTTAGAAACTATGAAACGAGCGTTGAATGAAAATAAAAAAACTAAACAAAAAAGCACCCATTTCATAGTTTCCAACCTAATACTTATATATTAGATTGGAAACTATGAAACGGGCGTTGAATGAAAATAAAGAAACTAAACAAAAAAGTACCCATTTCATAGTTTCCAACCTAATACTTATATATTAGATTGGAAACTATGAAACGGGCGTTGAATGAAAATAAAAAAACTAAACAAAAAAGCACCTATTTCATAATTTCCAACCTAATAGCATTGACGTTAAAATATATAATATATATATATATATATATATATATATATAATATATATATATATATATATATATATATATATATTTTCATATTAATATTTTTCAAAGGTATTTCATTTGAGACTTGGCTGGTTGGAAGCATTACAATTGGTTCTTGCTATAATAGGAGCTAGCATGGCTGCTTTAGGCTTTATGATTTTATGCGTTGGTTGTCTTGCAACAGGTGCAACAAGACATAAAGTATATAGAGCATGGCGATCTAGAGTAGGAGGTCGTATTTCATGTGCTGTTGTGAGTAGATATTATATATTTTCTTATTAATGCATTTTATCATAAACTTCATTAACCAAGTAAATATATAAATTGTATTTCTTTTCAGTTCATGACCATTACATACGTATCGCAATTGATCTGGCTTGTTATATTTGCAATTTTAATTGTAATCACATTTCTATTTACTATATTTTGGGGATTGTGCAGTAATCCTCGTGTTCAGTCTCTCGATCAATGCATCGATTTTACTCAATTCAGTAAGCTATTGTACATTTTCTTTCTATCTTTTTCTTTCTATTTACAGATATTATATAAATAATATCTGTAAGCTTAACGATACGATAGAATAATTTATTTCTTATTTATATATATATATATATATATATTTTTTTTTTTTTTTCTTTTATATAGGTTTTCTATTTCCAAATAATACAAGAACGGAAGACATGAAAGTTTGCGGATCTCAAGAGGTCAAACTCTTTTGTAAAGATTTCGTTCAAAATGCAGAAGTGATGTTCATTTTGGCAACAATTGCCGCAATATTGGCGATCCTAAGTTTAACGCATTATTTAATGTGTTTGTCTGCCAATTATGCGCACATACGTGATCATGAAAAATTTCAAGAATTACAAGAATTACAATATCTTCAAGATCCTGGTGATCCAGATTCTCCGCAACCTGGAATGGGAACTTTAAGCTCTCATCATCATGCTAAAGATAGATTCTAGGATACAGCCCGTGAGATCTTCGCTATGAATCCATTATAACGTTGACTGCTTCTATCCTATAGAAGCTTATAAAAATTCAGAACTGGATTGACAACATTAATTCATTAATCTTTCATTGTACCTATTACTCAGTATACTACTTATCGAATATTAGTCGCAGTAGTTTACTGATTCAGAGGATCTTACGGGAATACTCTATGCCGTCCATTATCTGCGACTGTCTTGTAAGCATTTTATTTTATTTCTTTTTTACATTCCTTAAGTTTTTCTTCTTTATTATTATTTTTTTTTTTTTTTGTATATCGTTTAATAGTATATTATCATTTATTTTAATTTTTCTTTTTCAATATTTTTTTTTTTTTTTTTTTTTTTTTTTTTTTTTTTTTTTTTTTATTATAATAAGAAGTAATCTATAAAAGATAAAATGAATAATGACTTCAGAGATATATAATCTATGAATGTTATATAAAACTCGACAATATATTATTAAGATTGAAAGAGATATATGCACAAAGTATTCATAAAAATGAATAGACATATCCTGAAAAATATATCTCATATTTTATTATATTATAAATTATTCCAAGTAATCATTTTATTTCGCTACCTTCTCTTTTATTTTTTTTTTTTTTGTTTTTTACTTGTTATTATTTGTGTTCATTAAATTAAAATTATTATTATTTTATACATATATATATAACAATTTTTTTTTCCTTTTTTTTTTTTAGTAAATTCTAAAAAGTATATATATTACAGTCATAAAAAAACTTAAGAAATAATGATTCTTAAAATAGTATATTTTATTGATGAATAATTATATATATATATTATATGTTATATATATATATATATATTGACAAATATATTGTCTTTATAATAATCATCTATTAGTGTATTTGTCAATACAAAGCACAATTTCAATAATAATTAATAATGAAAGGACAATATAATTTAATATAAAGAAATACTTGGGTGTGCAAAAGTGCCAAATTATTAATGAAAAAAATTGAATTATTAAAAAAGAAAAGAAATGAATAACATGTTTATTGCATGTTAATGTTTAAAAAGATAAAGGAAAAAAAAAAAAAAAAAAAACAAAGAGAAATTTTTTAATAATATACATACAAAAACTAAGTCTGACTTATGGATATTTCTTTGCCTACTTGATTTATTAATACATATACATATACATATATATATATATATATATATATATATTTGTGTGTTTTAATTTTGAGAAATATATATTTATATGTATTACATTCTATAATGACATAATTAAACAGACTGATTATATGTATTTCATATTCAGTACAAAATTAATTTTTATTATTACATTATAAATATGTAATGTAAAGAGAGTTGCACATCGATTTGGTAAATTAAATTATATCAATTAATTTTGTTTCTTATACTTTATATATATATATATATATATATATATATACGGTGTAAAAGCACTTTGTATATTATGATGTATTACAAAAATAAAAAAAGAAAATGAAAAAAACAAAAGAAAAGAAATAATTAAGTTGAACATAATGCATAATAAGAATTTTTGAACAATTATATTTCCAAATAATCATTGGTATAAACAAATTTATTTATTTATTTTTTTTTCTTTTTTTCTTTTTTTTTTTTTTTTTTTTTTTTTTTTTTCTTTTTTATTTACAATTATCACTTTCATTTTGTACAGATTTTTAATTGGTTTGTATATACTCGTCATCAAATTGAAAATCCAATTCGAGATCGAGCGCACTGATTTCTTGCAGTGTGTTAATAAATGTATATCGTGAAAATATCATATATAATTTTCTAAACCAAACATATTGTGACTTGTGTGCTTTCATGGCGTTCTATAAAGTGAGAAAAATATATCTTTAATTTTCGGGGAAAAAGAAAAAAGAAAAAAAAAAAAAAAAAAAGAACGAACAAAAGGAAAAAAAATTTTTTCATATTTGCTTGTTAGAAAAATTTTTTGTGAATATATTCGAACTTACTCTTATATTTTTTCTTTGTTCATACGTAAGTAAATACCAATATGATGCAGAAAGTAAACTGATTGGTAAATCTAAGAGCTGAACATATTTTCTAGCAATGTTCACAGATTCCAATGCATATAACTTACAATCTGCAATTCATTTTCACTACTCGTTATTCACAATTCATTTTTTTTTTGTTATATTAATTATAATTAAATATTAATGATACTAACAAGATGGGACTTTTTTTTCAATACATAAAGCAGCAATTGCAAAATAGAGAGAGATATGATTTTTATGCTTGCTTACACCATATTTATCAAAAGTAATAACAGCATCAATCTTATAGCTCTCTATATAATGTAATATACTTTCAGCTAAAACATCGACAGGCCATTTTATAGATTGACTGTCCGGTAATTCGCTGCTCCTATACATTAATTTAACAATTTGATAATTGTTGATCAAATTTATATGGAACGCGTTGATAAATACTATTACTTACATTATAATTGTAACATTTGCATCTGGTATACCGAGTAATTTCGTACAATTCCATAATTCTTCTTTCCTCTGTTTATTTCCACCTACAATAAGACTTATAAACATCAATAGATGCAATGTTTATGCATTCAACTTGTAACTATTTTAATAAACATTTCAATTAAATCATATATATTATAAAATAATTCTATATATATATATATATATATATATATATATATATATATATATATATAAATATATATATACCAAAAGAAAAGCATAGTAGATATATATTGCTGATCTTTGATCGAGTGACCCAATATATCATAGGTCCAAAAAACATAACTTCATCATCTGGATGAGCAGTAACTAATAATATTCTACGGGGAGGACCAGGAAGTTGCCACGCAGTATGATTAACTCTTTTTAAGATTACATAGAAAAATATACAAACGCAAATGTACGCGAGAAAAGCTATTAACAATTGCCAAGAAATTTCTTTGATATAATAACACCACCAACAAACTAATTCATTAATTTGATCATTCAAGTACTCTTTTAATAAATCAATATCTAATAATTCTAACATCCACATATTTATATTTGATAATTTTTTAAATGAACATATATATATATATGTATATATATATGTATATGTACAAATATAAATATTAACTTCTAATATAAAAAATTAAAATAGTAATCATTTGGTTGAAATATTGAGGTTATGTTATTATTGGTAATCCTTATAACTAACTTTGACTTTTATACAGATGACATCTTATCATTCTTTTACGATAATTAATAATTAATATCTTTTTTTGTTGAATGCACATCGCGACGTATAAATTTATATATTTTATTTACTACTAAATTATTGTGAAATAATATTTGTCAAATTATATAATCTGATTAATATTAAAGATTTTTAATTTATGATATGTCATTTATATAACACTTATTAAATGATTCACAAATTTTTAATATAAATAATCTTTAATTGCGTGAGCATTGTGTAATCTTTTTGCGAACGAGGTAAGGATTTAAAATATTTTTTATAACAAGGATACCACCATCTTAAACATTAACTTTAATCTTATCTTTCGTTCAATCGATGAAAATTGTAGACGGCGCTATGGTATCACAGAAGAGCCTACCAAAAAGTTACAGATGGCGCTGTAGTATTAAGAAATGACCAATCAGAAGGTTGTAGATGGCGCTGTTGTATTAAGCAGTGACCAATTAGAAGGTTTCAGATGGTACTGTATTACTATGCGTACAAATTATTTTACTACGAAATATAGTGTCAAAGTAAGTGGTAATTGTTTGTCATGAGTTTGTCTTTTGAAGAAAAATTAATAATAATTATTACAAGTTATATCACGTAGAAACATATGTTATTATTATTAATTCATTTACTTAATTATTATGTATATATTTTACAGAATGGATTACCGACTTTTACAAATATATCTTTGAAGAGGTTAGGTGGCAAAGGTTATGTGAATAACATCGAAAAGTTGGCTTGAAAAATATATTAATTCCACGATGGTTAATAAAGATGGAAAGATAGATCTGTATCGTGATACTCCTATAAGATATTTAGGTAATATTAATGAAATTATTAATCATTGTCATTTCAATCTTTATTAATCGTTTCAACTTTTCCTCTGCCGTTTACAATTTCATTGATTAGAAAATATTACATTTAATAAATAAAATCGATATTATTCATTCCATTCAATTGATATTATTCGTTATATTATTATATTAGGTTATTATTATATTAGGTTATGCTAATGAAGTCGGAGAGGCATTTCGACACATGATTCCAAGATCTGTTGTATGGTTAACTTATGTTATTTCTTCCGGTTATGTCTTAGCTGATACGATAGATAAAGGTTATCACGTGTATCAGGTAAAACGATTTTATTTATTATTAAAATTAAAATATATATATATATATATACATATGTATATATTTAAAATCGTTTTTATTTACAGAATGATCAAACTTCGCAAAAGATGAAACATGTTATGCTATCAACTGCGGACACTTTATTATGGCAGTCATTTGCATCCGTCATAATTCCAGGTTTTACTATTAACAGACTTTGTATGGCAGTACAATATGCTCAAAAAAATGCAACTAACTTAATTTTAAAGAATCCTTGGTTACCGACAATTGTCGGTTTATTATCTGTACCGCTTATAATACATCCTATAGATTATGTCGTAGAAGAAACGATGAATACTACTTATAGAAAATGGATCGATCATTATCCCAAGCGCAATAATGACAAAGCTAGGGATGATAAATAAAAATAAAAAATAAAAAAAAAAAAAAAAGAGGAAAAAAAAGCGGAGAAAAAAAAAGAAAAGGCAAAGCCATAATTCAATATAAGTGCACTTTAATATTCTGAGTACAATAATTGATCTACGTCTTATCGATCTTTATATGGTTTTTTTTTTTTTTTTTCTTCTTTTCTCTTAAGATGATATAAATACGGCTTAAGATATGAATAAAATTAAATAACGATAACATTGTAAATAGTAATATCGAATCGATGAAATTTCATGATTCAAATATATTTAATATTTATGCGATTATCAGAGTTTCATACTCTTGACGCACAATAAAACAATGTGTTCAACGTGTTCTAACGTATTTGGGAATATTCATTAGTTTTTATTTTGTAAAAAAAAAAGAACAAAAAAAAAAAAAAAAACAAAAAAAAAAAAGTTTCTCTTCCTTTCTTTTACTCTTCTTTCTTTTTCTTTTTTCTTTTTTTCTTTTCTTTCTTTTTTCTTTTTTTTTTTTTGTACAATCCAATACGATTCAGTATAACGTCGTTCGCTTTAGCATTGTGATTGATAGAGATTTATTATAAATGTGAATACGTACGTTAATCACAGATATAGATTTTCTTTTTATTTAATATTTTATTTTATCAACGATAAATTAATATTATCAAGTAAAGCGTAGTAATCGACGAATCGAATTTTTTTTTACGATTCGAATGTTATTCATTTGTCGTTTTGTATTTATCGTTTTTAACGAATACGACGTGGACGAACGAATTGCCTGTCATACCACAGTATGACACACACACACACACACACACACATATATATATATATATGTATGTATGTATGTATGTATGTATATATATATTTCTTTTCTTTTCTTTTTTTTTTCTTTTTCCTCTCGTGACTGAATTTTTTTTTCCTTCCATCAGCGTTACAATCAACGTGTCAATCAAGAAGAAAAAGTGATCGTATTTCTTTTGAAAAATTGACGGTAGGTGGATTGATAATGGAAACGCGTGAATGAGAAATGCATTTACGACGATAAATATAAATTTTAGTTTTCAAGCGCTTATTAAAATTTTAACATTACGTACAAGAAGAAATAGAAAGAAAAGAGAAGAAGAAAAAAAAGGAAAAGAAAAAGAAGAAGAAGAAATTGCAGACTAAGGAAAAAAAAAAGAAATAAAAAAAAAAAAAAAATAATAATAATAATAATAATAATGATAATGATAAGAAGAAGAAGAAGATGAAGAAAATTAGTTCAATTTTACAGAAGAAAGAGAAAGAACAATTCGTTTTTTAATCGTGGGCCACAGGTGACCCACGTGGCCTGAATGGATCCTCTTTAAAAATCGTGGGCCACAGGTGACCCACGTGGCCTAAATGGACCTTTTCTTTAACCGTGGGCCACAGGTGACCCACGTGGCCTAAATGGATCTTCTTTAAAAATCGTGGGTCACAGGTGACCCACGTGGCCTGAATGGATTTTTTTAAAAATTGTGGGCCACAGGTGACCCACGTGGCCTAAATGGACCTTTTCTTTAACCGTGGGCCATAGGTGACCCACATGGCCTAAATGGATCTTCTGTAAAAGTCGTGGGCCACAGGTGACCCACGTGGCCTGAATGGATTTTTTAAAAAATTGTGGGCCACAGGTCACCCACGTGGCCTGAATGAATTTGTTTACAAATTGTGGGCCACAGGTGACCCACGTGGCCTGAATGGATTTTTTTTTTTTTTTTAAAATCGTGGACCACAGGTGATCCACGTGGGTTGAATGGATCTTTTTTAAAAATCGTGGCTTAACTGGACTAGTAGCGTGAAAATAATTCGCCATGTTTGATCATTTGCCGTGCAAAGAAATTCACGGTTGACGTGTCACGCACGTCATTTTTTTTTTATTCTGCAACAATCGCCTGACAACGTGTGTAACACGTCGCTCGCGTTCCGATAACGGAAGCATCTTGACGTGCGTGGCACGTCTTTCCACCGCATGTGGTTAAATAAAAAATAAAAAATTT
>NC_060979.1:2327486-2342486 GCF_910589235.1 Vespa crabro
TGGTGGTGGAGGTGCTGGAGGTGCTGGTGGGCCTGTCGAGGGAGCGGTGGCAGGGGTGGCCGCTGTCGCGGCTGGGGAGGTGGAGGGCTACGGGAGCGCCGGTGGCGGTGGCGGTGGGCTGGGAGGGGGACCCGGGGGGGTTGGTACCCCCCGGATAAGGCTCGGCGGCTCTTGCTGCACGCGCCTTTCCGTCACCCAGGCTTGTAGCATAGGTAAGATAAAACCAAATCCAATCATAACTTACACCCACTCAACCACCCAACCATCTACCCCCTTTACTTACTTACTTACTTACTTACTTACTTACTTATTTACTTTCTTACTTCGTTTCTTCTTCAGTGTCAAAGATTATAACGAAATTATTTTCATCAACTCTTATCGATTCTTGTTCTGACGATTATTCGACTAGGATCTATCAACTAGGGATGTTACGTTCCTTCCCTTTTGTTTTTTCTTTTCTTTTCTCTTTTTAAATCAAAGAAATTCAAACGCGACGATAAGTGCTACGCGCACCCAACTGCGTTACCCTTCTTTCTTCTCTCTTTTTTGTTTGTTTGTTGTTATTTTTTCTTTTCTTTTCTTTCTTTCTTTCTTTTTCTTCTTCTTTTTTTCTCTTACTTTTATTCTTTATCCGGCAAATTCAGATTGCAAACGAAATGCTACGCGTATGTTAACGCGAACGCAACACCTGCTTCCCGTTTTTATTTTCGATTCGGAAATTCAGACGCAACCGAGATGCGCCGTGATTGCAATCCCGACGCAACCCCTATTTTCGTTTTCTTTTTCTTTTCCTTTTTTTTTCTTTTTTCTTTTTTTTTTTTTTTGTTACTTTCATCCTTTTATACGGAAATCCAGACGCAACCGAGATGCAACGTGAATGCAACGCGGATGCAACTTCTCTTTTCGTTTCTTCTCTCTCTCTCTCTTCTTTTCTTTCTCCTTTTTTTTTTTTTTTTTTTTTTTTTTTTTTTATTCAGTGATTTAGACGCAACCGAGATGCAACGCGAATGCAACGCCGATGCAACTTCTCTTTTCGTGTTTCTTCTTTCTTTTTTTTCTTCTTTTTTAATTTTTTTTTTTTTTATTAAAAAATTCATACACAACCGAAGTGCAACGTGAATGCATCGCGGGAGCAACCCCCGTTTTTATTTTTTATTATTATTTTCTTTTTTCTTCATTAACGAATTTATTTTCCGATCTAAAAATTTAGAGGCAACTTTGTTTTATTATTATTATTATTATTATTATTATTATTATTATTATTATTATTCTATTTATTTTTTATTAATTTATTTTTTCTATTTTTCTTTTTTTTATCGACAGATCGAAAAGCAATGATCCTGATTATTCGAATGTTTTCACTAACAAATACAGGCGTAATTCGAAAATGACTTATTTTTTTTTATTTATTATTATCGTCATTATTATCCTTATTATTATTATTATTATTATTATTATTATTATTATTATTATCACTATCACTATTATTAAACGACTAATGTTAATCTATGCCGTATGTATGCAAATCGGGTGTCCTGCGGTTTCCAACCTTTTTCCTTTTATTTTCATTGTGTCTTTTCTTTTCTTTTCTTCTTCTTCTTCTTTTTCTTTTTTTCTTCTTTTTTTTTTTTTTTTTTCTTTTTTAACATATATTTATTACTTCTCTTTTTTTCTTTTTTCTTTTTCGCTTTCAACGACGAATATCTCATCATTTACGTTTTCTCTCTTATTTCATTTAATTTCATTTTATTTTTCTCTTGCGTCGAATAAATTAGACGCATATCGTCTATATTTATACGGACAAGTATATATATATATATATATATTTTTTTTTGTGTTTATTAATTTTACAACAACAAATGTAGACGCAACGCTTTCTTTCGTTTTCTTTTTCGTTTTGCTTTATTTTTCTTTTTCCTTTTTTTTTTTCTTTCCTTTTTTTTTTTTGCTAATTTTCGCTTCGCTTCTTCTTCCTCTTTCTTTCATCCCTTTTTTTATTTATTTTCTTTTTTTTTTTGCCCTTCAACAAATCGATTAAAACTCAAACCTCGTAGCGTAAATTGAGAAGAAAATTAGAACTCCGCCCGTGTCGTCGATGTATTTCGAATGACAAATAAAAGACTCGACTTTGTCTGAAATTATCAATTCTTTTTCTTTTCCTAAAAAAAAAAAAAGAAAGAGAGAGAGAGAGAGAAAAAAAAAGCAGATATTAAAGAAGAAGAACCTGAAAAGTAACCCTTCTTAATTTAAATATTTTACAATAATGAACATGGACGCGACCGAACCGATCACTTTCTCCTTCGTTCGATGATTATTTTTATATATATATATATATATCTCTCTTTCTTTCTCTCTAAAAAGAAAAAAAAAAGGAGGAAGAAGTAGAAGAAAGAGAGAGAGAGAGAGAGAGAGAGAGAGAGAGGGAGGAGTTAAAAAAATAAAGAAATAAATGCGCAACCCAGACGCAATCCGAATCTTAATCCTCAATCCTCTCTTTTTCTGTTGTTTTTTTTTTTTTTTACCCTTTTTCTCGTTTTCTTTTTTTTTGTTTTTATCTTCACGAAAATAATTTTTCCAATCGTGGAACAAGTTTGCCGTCGGCCAAGATCTTCTCGAATAAAATGTCTTCGGTTCTCGTGTCCTTGAATAATTTTTAACCGGTACAAAGACGTTACCAAGAAATACGAGGACGAATAAACAAATATAAACAAAAAAAAAAAGAAAAAGAAAAAAACAATTCAATAACAATATCGTAATAGATTTTCTTTTTTCATTTTTCTTTTTTTTTCATTTTTCTTCTTTTTTTTTTTTGATAATACCAAGGGGGTCACTTCGTACGAACGTTTGCCTGCAAAGAGAAAAAGAGAAACGGAATGGCGAAGGTACAAAAAGAAATGAGTTAAAAAAAAAAAAAAAGAAAAAAGAAAAAAGAAAGAAGAAACAAGAAAAAATTTAAGAAAAAGGAAAAATAAAAGAGAAAGATATAAAATAGAAGGGAAAGAGAAGAAAAAGGAAGAAAATCTTTTTAGAAATTTTATTCGATCCAATTGAATTAGAAATCAATGATTAACGATTAACGATCGGAGAAACGTTTTATCGAAATTAAAATTTAATTCGTACGTTGCCAATTGATCATTTGAATTATTAGAATTGTTGTTTGATAAATAATCGAGGGGGTTGGTAGTGTAGTGGTGGTGGTGGTGGCAGTGGTGGGGGAGGGGGTTGATAGTAGGAAGAAGGACAAATATTTGACGATGTCTTTGTCCTTGTCATATGTTTTTTTTATTTATTTATTTATTTTTCTTTTTTCTTTGTTCTTTCTCTTTCCTTTTGGGAGGGTGCGAAGATGATCATAAAAAAAAAAAAGAAAAAAAAAAAAATAATGGCGATCGTCGACGATCCGAGGAGAAAATCAGATTAACGAATCCGTTTTATGGCAGGAAGCGAGTCCCGACGCGTGTCGGGCTAATCCTAATCCTAATCTGGTTTAGATCATACCAATTCTCCCTTTTTATCGGTTATTTCTTTTTTTTTTTCTCTCATCATGTATATATATATATATATATATATATATATATAATATTTTTTTTGCCCCTTTTTTTTTTTCTTTCACTCTTTCCTCTTTTCTTTCGATTCTTTTTTTATTTTTCGTTTTCCTTTTTTTTTTTTCATTGCTTTTTTTTTTTTTTTTCTTTTGCTTGTTCACTTCTGTTTTTTCATCTTTTTAATTTTTTGCTTTTTTTCTTTTTTTTCTTTCTCTTATGATTGGTAAATAAATTTTTAATACTCGTCTAGATCATCGATCGAAATTTTCTAAATGATTTATTTCGTATATATATATATATATATATACATACATATATATATATGTATATATGTATATATTTTTTATTTTGTTTTTATTTTTTATGCGATTTGTAGAAAATTTTTTAATACTCGTCTAGATCATTGATCAATGGTATTTGATATTTATTTTCTTTTTTTTTCTCCTGTTTTTTATTTTCATGCAAATTTTTATAGCCATCGAGATCAATGATTTTAATTCTTTATGCATGATTTATTTTATATATATATATATATATATTGTTTATTTTTCATGTGATTTATAGATTATTTTTAACGATCATCTAAATCATTGATTAAGATTTATCATCAAAAAAGAAGGATGAATTTTTAGTTAAGAAATTTTTCTATATATATAAAATAAATTACTAATGATCATTTAGATCATCAATAAAAATTCCATACGATGATCTTTGCATTGAGTTTATATTAAATTTTTTAACAATCGTAAGGATCAATGATCGAGATATTTTCCTTTTCTTTTTTTTTATGAGATATTAACGATAAAAAAAAAAAAAAAAAAGGAAAAAAGAAAAAAGAACCTACTTCAGAATTCTATCTACGAGACTTCATACAATCATATAGATCGTAGATCACAATCGTAGATCTTTCTCCTCCTTTTATTTTACATTTATCATTTTCGATCAATTGACGAATAAAAATTATTCTAATAATTAACGGCGATCATTGATTTAAAATTTTCTCTCTTTTTTTTTTTTTTCATTCAACTCGTATATAAAAAAGAAAAAGAAAAAAAAAAAAAAAAAGAAAAAAAGAATTGTTAACAACGATCCAAATCGTAGATCGTAGATTTTCCTTGTAAATTTTTTTTTTTTTCTTTTTTTTTAATATTTCTAATCATTTTATTATACAGGATGTCTCGTTTCAAACGATACACATTATCGCATATCTTCGGGGTTGTTGGTTTTATATAAAAAAAAAAAAAAAAAAAGAAAAAAAAAAAAGAAATAGAAAATAGTATAGAACAAAAGTTTATAGATTTCTAAGGGTGTGGAGGATGGATGGGATGAGGGAAAGTAAAAAAAAAAGAAAAATAAAACCCCCTGTAATATTTGTCGCAAGTTATTTCGAAACGTAAAGAATATAATCGCGATTGGACATTTAAATTGAACCATTTTAAACGCCATAGCTCGATGAAATATCGATTAAATAGTACGATTTAATAATAGTACTCGTTGTATTCCCATTGACATTATCTACAACTTGTGTTCAGCTTGAAATGTCGTTTTCCGTTCGAAAAAAAAAAGAAAAAGAAAAAGAAAAAGAAAAAGAAAGAAAAAAAGAAATCCAAATAAATATAAAAATACAAATAAAATTGTTACGACTCGAGTATCTCGACGACAGCGCGTCATCAGCGAGAGATAGCTGTACGAAAAAAAAAAAGAAAAGAAAAAAAAAAGAAAACATAAAAATAAAAAAAGAAAAATCCTTACGAACTTCGAGTTTCGCCAATAATCCCATCTAACGAATAGCTGAAGAAATAAGGAAAAAAGAAAAAAAAAGAAATAAATGTTCTAACGACCGATCTAAGAAATCTAATGTACTCTCGTTCGAAATTTTCTTTTTTTTTTTCTTTTTTTTTTTTTTTTTTTTTTTTTTTTTTAAATAAAGTCAACAGTACCGTAACTAAGGATATTCGTTAATTCGTACGGAAACGAGAGTCGCCCTGTATTCGTTGATCGGCAAAAAAAAAATTTGTGAATCAATAAAAAAAAAAAAAAAAAATAAATAAATAAATAAAAAAGAAAACTTCTCGTCTCGATGGAATAAGAAGAAAGAGAAGAAAGAGTGAAAGAGAGAGAGAAAATTAATAATAACAACAACAACAACAACAACAACAACAATAATAATAATAATAATGATAATAATAAAAAAGAAAGGGGAAACAAAAAAGAAAAAGGAAAAGGAAAAAATTGTCTTCTCCCTTTCACGTAACAAACATTCGTAATATAATCTCTATCTCGAGTGTCCTTGGGCCTCTATCACCTCATTCTCAACGCCCTCGTCGAGACCTCTCACGAGGGATGAGATGCGCAAGGTCAGATCTTAAGGGTGGGAGGAGGGTTGCTAGGTTGACAAACCTTTCCAGGGGAGAGGGACTCCGCCCATTGGTGGAAACCGCGAAAAAAGGACAGACAGAGAAACGTTGAGAGAAAGATAGAGATAGATAGATAGGTAGATAGAGATAGATACAGAAAGAGAGACAGAGAGAGAGAGAGAGAGAGAGAGAGAAACCACCGGAGGGTTTAGCGATGGCGATCAAAGCAAAGAGAGAGAGAGAGAGAGAGAGAGAGAGGGAGAGAGGGAAAGAGAGAGAGAGAGGAATATAGAGAAAGAGAGAAAACGTGAAAGGGCAATCTCGTTTCTCGAATGTTAATTAACAATGAATAGTAATTATTGGTTCACTAAAATCAAGCAGAAATTTTTATTAAAAACGAAGAAGAAGAAGAAGAATAAAAAAAAAAGAAAAAAGAAGAAAGAAAGAAAAGGGGATGGAAAAAGTAGAAAAATGATGGGATATCGGAAAAGGAAGACGAAGATCGATAAAAATTTATCAGAAATTGACGAACGGATTGAAGTAAATAAAAAATATTAGAGGAAGGAATAGAAATTGGGATTGACAAAAAAGGGAAATAGGAAAGACAAGGAAGGAACGTAGGATCTTGGAATTTTTTTTGAATATTAGAAATAAATTGATTAATTTATTTATTAATTAATCTCTCTCTCTCTGTCTCTCTGTCTCTCTTTCAGAATTAATTTTTTCTTTTTTTCATTATAACGATGTACAGATTGAGTACAGTGATGAGGTTCGAATTTTTCAAAAAAAAAAAAAAGAAAAAAAAAAAGAAAGGGAATAATAAAAAAAAGGAATAGAATAAGTAAATAATTTTCTAAGAAATTTCTAAACATTTTATTCCGACATTAGAAATAAACATATTTTGTTTATTCTCTTTATATATTATTATTCCCCTTTCTTTTTTTTTCTCCATTATTTATTTATTTATTTATCATAATAATAAATATTGGTTTTGTTTATAATAAGAGGATGCTATTAGATTTGTTCAAAAAATATTCTTGAAATATTTCTAATCATTCTATTATGATATTCTATTAAATAAATTTATTTATCTTTTTTTTTTTTTTTCTTTCTCTTTTTATTTGAAACAATTTCTTTTTTTCGTTTATCATAACAATAAATATTAATTATTGATTTTATTGAAAATGTTGCTTCATTTTTGTCAAAAAATATTTTGAACAAATTACTAAACATTCTATTCTGACATTAGAAATAAATACATTTGTTTATTTATTCTCTCTCTCTCTCTCTCTCTCTCTCTCTCTCTCTCTCTCTCTCTCTCTCTCTCATTCTCTGTCTGAACAAATTTTTTCGTTCAAAATAGATGAACGAATTTTCAAAAAGAAAAAAAAAGAAAAAAAAAACAACGATAAAGGGGAGGAAAAAAATTATTAAAAAATACAAAATAATCGTCAAAGAAAATTGTCAAGAATTAATATCATTAGAAAATTCTAGGATTACTTTAAATTAGATTAATACAAATTAGATGTCATTTTACAATTTGCATTATATCGATCACTTTTTTAATTCTAATAATAATTAATACGCATCCATCTCTTTTATAAGTAATCCTATTCGCCTAATTTTTTCTTTTTACTCCTTTTTTGTTATTATTATTATTATTATTATTATTTTCTTTTTTTTTTTTTTTTCTTTTTTTTCCTTTTTCTTTCTTCCTTATCGAAAGATCACGATTATAACACGTGACTACCAAAGACAGATGCTTTTTATGGTCGTGATTAGATTAGGATCGTGGTAATTATAGTGTTACGACGAAGTGTTTATTCTTTCCGAATAATTTCTTTCCGGTGTTGGTAACTTTAAATGATTAAAGTGATTTAAGTGATTTAATACCATTTCTCTTTCTTTTTTCTTTTCTTTTTTTTTTTATTCCTTTTTTTTCTCCTTTTTTTCTTTTTTTTTTTTTCAATTAGATAGACACTATCAAACGAAGATCTAATTAATTTAATTATGATAACTGGATCGAAAAAAGAGATTAAGAACTAATAAATGTGGACAAATTATCATTATCTATGTTAATAATATTAAATGATTAATAAAGTTAAATGATAAAATGATTAAGACGATTATATTATTTTATTTTATTTTATTTTATCATATTTTTTATTTTTATTTATTTATTTTCTTTTTATTTAAATAAATAGACACCATCAAAAGAATCCAATTTAATTCTAATTTGACGAATAATTAATGATAATTGTTTTAATTTATTCCTTTTTTTATTAATAATTAAAAGAAAAAAAGAAAAAAAAAATTAAGAAAAAAAAGGAATCACTAAATCAAAATATTTAAAGCGATCCAATAATTCTAATAATTCGATGCAAATCATTCAACGAATTAATTGATTTAAATTGAAATGGTTCAACGATTTAATTGATATAAATTGATTAGGTTACAAAGAAAAAAAAAAATCATACTTATCTGAGCAATTTATTTACTTATAAGTTATGTGTTCTCCAATGCATATTAATTAAGTATATATATATATATATATACATAATACATATATATATATATATATATACATATATATATATATACATAAAGAAAAAAAAAATTAAACTAGATGCATCGAGCGACAGGTGTAATTTTATTTACTCCACTTTATTCTAATTATTTTTTTCTAAAAAGTATAAATGATGATAAGAGAGGAAAAATAATCGAGTATAATGAGGAATTTAAATTAGATAAATCGATATTATCAATATCGATTAATTCTTCGATTGTGTATGGCATGTATATATTTTTTTTTTTTTGTCTTTTTTCTTTTTCTTCTTTCACTTAATCTAGTTACTTTTATTTAATCCAAAGAAATTATTATAACAATTCAAATGGATTTATGTATTATCCTTGACATCGTAAACCTAATCGAGTACAAAAGTATATATGACTGATTTACAGATGACTTTCTTTTTTTTTTTTTTTTTTTTTTTTTTTTTTTTTTTTTTTTTTTTTTTTTTCTTTATTCTAGTTACTTTTATATACAATACGAACAAATGAAAGAAGTTACTAAAAAAGAAATTACACGAATTCATGCGTTTCCAAACATAAAACATTCAAGTATACGACATTTTTATATATATATATATATATATTTTCTTTTTATTTTTTTTGATTTCAGATTATTGTAGTTACTTCCAAAAATAAAAAAAAGAAAGAAAAAAGAAATAACTAGATAAGAATAAAAATCTATTCGCGTGTCTCTGATAATGTTAAAATCTAATCGAGCGTAGAAAAAATGAAAAAAAGGAAATTCGTGCGCGTGCGAGGGAAAAATTTTCTCGCAAAAATTCTTTTCGTTTTATTGGAAAAGAAAAGAAAAGAAAAAAGAAAAAAAAGAAAAAAATACAAAAAAAGAAAAAAGAAATAAACAAAAAAGAAAGAGAAAAGTACGACAGGTACGTACGACAGATCCGCCATGTCTTTCGTTTTATTATCTGGTGCATAAAAAAAGAAAAGAAAAAAAACAAAAAACAAAAAAAAAAGAAAAAAAAATTCCTAGTGCAAAAAATAGAAAAGGACGAAAAAACAGAACAAAAAAAGAAAAAAAAAAGGAACAAAGAAAAAAGGTATAAAAGTACGTAGAAAAACCGAAACGATAGAAATGACGTTTCTCCGATCGTAAACATAATCGAGTATGATGTATCATATGTTTTACATATAGATATCACTTTGGCACACATACATCATATACATACATAGATATATTATACATATATTATATATATATATATATATATATATATATATATATATATATTTTTATATAGGTATATATAATCCAAACGAACGGTATTAATGTTTGAAACTAATCGATAATTCCTCGTGCTAAATATATAGATAAAATGCATTATAGAAAGCAAGAGACGTCCGTTTGAAAGCATTATTTGTTTTTCCTCGTTCATTGACTTGAAATGGAAAAGGATATATATATATATATATATGTAGTTACATAGGTAATATATGTGTGTGTGTGTGTATGTATGCGTTGATATAAATATATGTCTGTATGCGTATGAGCGCACGTGTATGTGTGTATAAATATCTTTTGATATTCGTAGAGTTTGTTTTAACTCGAATATTTATTGATGGAATAAATAATCGTTGGAAAATTTTCAACGTGATAACTCGATTCGAAAATTTTACGAAAACTACTTTTTTTGAGGTTATTTCTATGTCTAAATGATATTTTTATTATATATATATATATATATATATATATATATATATATATATATAAATATATATATATACATGTATATGTATTAACATAGAAAATTGTGAAATATATTTAGGCGTTTTCGAAATCTTGAATATATTTAAATGATATGATAATTATATTCGATTCGGTCGTTTTGATTTTCTTTTCTATTTTTCTTTTTTTTTTCTCTCTTTCCTTCTTTCTTTCTTTTTTTCTTTCACTAGATCGATAAGAATTTTAAATGGTTTAAGGGCCGTAAGTGAAAAAATGAATTATTTAAAAGCATTGGGAATATATTAGGTTTTCTCTATTTTTTTTCTTTTGTTCTTTTTTTCTTTTTTTCTTTTTTTTTTTTTTTTTGATAATTATTCAATTCGGATCGGCTTTTAAGATTTTCTTCTTTCTTTTCTTTCTTTTTTCTTTCTTGTTTGCTTTTTTTTTGTTTTGTTTGTTCAATTATCGATAAGAATTCAAGAAATAGTTTGAACGGAAAAAATAAATTGTTTAATAGTGTTGGGAATATGTTTTTTTTTTTTTTTTTATAGGCCATTTTGAATTTTTCTGACAGTCAAATTTTTCATTCCTTTCTTCTCTTTTATTTCTTATATAATTTATATATGTATATATATATTTATTATTTATTATTATATAATTTAGAAAATATGTATATCAGCAAAATTTTTTTTATCAAAAAAGAAAAAAAAAAAGAAAAAGAAAAAGAAAAGAAAATCAAATAAAACTCGAATCGGCCATTGTGATGTTTTTTTTCTTTTTTGATTCATTGAATTTTCTTTTTTTCTTATTCGAGAAACAAGGGAAAAATAAAAAACTAAAAAAAAGAAAACAAAAAAAGAACCAAAAAAGAAAAACAAATGAAAAAAGAAAAAGTATAAGAACTAGTGTAATTCGTGTACGTACGTAAATAGAAAATACAAAATGGAAGAATAATCGAGATTGAATTTCAATGTGGGATCTGTCATGTTGGATCGGATAAAATTTTTTCTTTCCTTTGATCGTAATAAGAGAAAATAGAAAAAAAGAAAAAAAAAAAAAAAAAGAAAAAAAAAGAAATATAATGTGGGACACGTTCAATGACATAACGTATGAATTTTCTTTTGAGAAGCAGGAAGACGAGGTCTGGCGATGCTCCTGTCATGTGCAGGATGCGAGAAACCGATACTGGATCAGTACATGTTCAACGTTTTGGATCGAGTATGGCATGCCCAGTGTGTTCGCTGTTTCGATTGCGGATCCGCGTTACAGGACAAGTGTTACTCCAGGGAAGCAAAACTTTTCTGCAGGGAAGACTTCTTCAAGTGAGTAGAATTTTTTCTCATCAGCGATTTTACGAATTTCATTTTCGTTTTGAATTTTTTTTTTTGTTTTTTTTTGATTTTACGACAATGAGAACCACTGGGAGCTTTTATTAGCGACGCTATATTCAATTAATTACTTTTACATTTTGCTCTTAAAAGTTCTTCCAAACATTTCGAAAAAATTTCTTTTCTTCTTTCGACGATAATGAGAACCACTGGGTGGGTGGGGGGTAGGGGTAAGGGGGGACTTTTGTTCGAACGGTGATTCAATTTTATTTAGCTTGAAAAATTCTTGATCTCCATTTATTCGTGCAAGTTAAATTTCATTTTGTTTAAAAATTTGGAACTTTTTATCGACGATGATAATAATGATAATTAGAAAAAAAAAAAAAAAAACAAACAAACAAACAAACAAACAAGCACCGAGGATTTTTACGAATATGATTCTCAATTTCGTTTCGTTTTGAAAAATTTTACGATATTGAATTTTAATTTTCGCACGATAATGACAATCACTAAGGATACTACTTCGATTAAATTCAATTTCGTTTCGTTTAAAATTTTTAATTTATCTTTTGACGATAATGAGAATCACCGTAGGACTTATTCGAGCGAATTCAATTTCGTTTCGTTTAAAAATTTTGAATTTCTGTTTTTTCTGTTTCTTCTTTTTTTTTTTTTCTTTTCTTTTCTTTTTTCTTTTTTTTCCTTTTTTTTTCTCACAGTAATGAGAATCACCAAGTAGATTTCTTCGAGTGAATTCAATTTCGTTTCGTTTAAAATTTTGAATTTATTTTTCACGATAATGAAAATAACTGAGGAGTTATTCGAGTAAAATATACAATTGCGTTTCGTATTGAAATTACGAATTTATTATTGACGATAATGAGAATCACTGAGAAGTTACTCGAACGAAGTTCAATTTTATCAAATAGTGATTCATAATCGATTTAATATTCGATTTGTAATAAATATCTTTGAATTATTACGAATACATGAGAACGAGACGAAATGATTTCTAGATCTGTACCAAAAATCGCGACATACATATAATTGATATTAAAATTAATCCATTTCTAAATGGATTTAGATTGATATTTCTTTTATTATATCAGATTTTAAAACAACAATTTTGATCGTGTAAAATTAATCATTCGAAAGGGATTAAATCAAAGAGTTTCGTTCAAGGAATTATCAATTTTTGAAAACATTTAAGAACTTAGTAACTTATTAAGAGTCTAGTAACTTTTTTTAGAGACCCGTCATAATAACTTTTTCCTAACGAATGATTGTCGATCCACCCCTAGTGATTTTTTTTACTCATCCGCTGGTGACTTTTTATCCACCCTCTCCCCCCGCCCCCACCAGTGATTTTCGATGACTTTGGTCCACCCTAGTGACTCCGACCCATACACAGTAAAGCATTTTAATTCATCGAGTAACTTTTGACCCATACTGTACTTTCTCGATAATAAAAATTGCAAAAAATTTTTACGATTGACGAACATAAATTATTATTTCTTTTTTTTGTCTCTCTCTCTCTCTCTCTCTCTTTCTCTCCCTTTTTTTTCCTCTCTTTTTCTTTTTTTCGATGGTATTTACACATACACATAAGAAATACGAGAGTCTCGATGATGCTCCGTCTCTTTATTTTCTCTCTCTCTCTCTCTCTCTCTCTCTCTCTCTCTCTCTCTTTTTTTCCACGCCTCACCTTTTTGCCGATCAAGGCACGAACCGCAAGGAACGATCGGTATTCGTGGCTCCCTTTTTATGTCTCCGAGACACCGTTCGTGGCAGTCCGTATCGAGAAAAAGGCGTTTCGTGACGAACAGGAAGGAATCCTTGACATTTTCTCACATAGCTCGGCCAATACGCAGGCGCCATTTCGCTCGAGTTCGTCCACAAGTGGAATTAAAATTAATATCAAAATTACATGCGGTTACGGCATAGATAGTAAAATTTCGTTGGAATTTCATTGAAAAATTTTCCTATCCATATATATATATATATTCGTATTATCTCCTTTTTCTTTGTCTTCTTTGTTTTTTTTTTCTTTTCCCTTCTTAAACGGTTAATTATGATTATTTCAAAATGGCGTACGGCGTACATTTTCTTCAATGAACTCTTTTCTCTCTTTTTTTTTCTTCTTTTTCTTTTTAATTAAAAAAAAAAAAAAAAAATCAACGAAATAATCGAACTGATTTTATGAAGCAAAGGCAAATTTTGAACGAAAGATTTTAGGAAAACGCGATATTTCAAAAAACATTCAAGGATCATTTTTTCAAATGTTCTCCATTTTGTATGGAAAAGTTGCTTTTTTTTTCTTTCTTTTTTTTTAATAATAATAATATACAAAATAGCCAAAGCGATTTTCAATAAAGAAATGTTTTTTACAAAAATGTTTTTCTGAGATAATGCAATATTTTATATAAAATTTTAAACAAAATGAAAGTCTATTTCAAAATGGCGTCCATATTTGATACAATTTTAATAAATTAATTCTAACTTTTTAGCGCTAATTCTAACTTTTTAACTATAATTAGATATGATACTCTAACTCTAATCTCCAACTAATTCTAATTCTAATACTAACCCTAATTCTAATTATAATTGTTAATTCTGACTCATTATCTTTGAGTTTAATTTTATCTCTAACTCTAACTCTAATTATCTAATACAAAATCAAACTTTAATTCTAACTTTGTAACTCTAACAATTTCTCTCTAACACGAGTCTCTAAATCGGATATTAATTCTAATCTTTAATGGTTTGATTTTTAACTCTAACTCCAATTCTGACTAATTCATCTAATTCTAATCGTAATCTTTTAACAATCTAACTCTAATTCTAATAATATCTAATATTCGGTTCTAATTGTAAATATTTTTTATTGTATATCTAACTGGAAACTTTATAATTCTAATTCTAATTCTAATTTTAATTCTAATTCTAATTCTAATTCTAACTTTAATTTTAACTCTAATTCATCTAATTCAAATAGATAGTAACACTCTAACTTTAATTCCAATTGTAACCTTGAAACATTTTACTCTGATTCTAATTCGAAATTTTATAATTCTAACCCTAATTTTGATTCTAATTTATTTAATTCTGACCGTAATCCTCTAACTCCCTAACTCTAATTCTAATTCCGATTATAATCTTAAATATTCAATTGTTATTCTGATTCTAATTTGATCTTTCTAATTCTAATTCTAACTCTAACTCTAACTCTAACTCTGTCTCTAATTCGTCTAATTCTGATCGTCTAAACGTAATTCTAATAACGACAGTAAGTCCTAAGTATCTTTTACACTGACTCCAATTCGAAGACACTAATTCTAATTCTAATTCTAATTCTAATTCTAATTCTAATTCTAATACTAATTCTAATCCATTTAATTATAATCGATACAATTTAATTCTAATTTGTAATCGTCGACAATTTTATTGTAACTTGAATAATTTCTAATTCTATTTCTAATTCTAATTCTAATTATAACTTTTGAATTTGATTATGA
>NC_060979.1:2347486-2357486 GCF_910589235.1 Vespa crabro
GTTGTGTACTTTACGACTTAGTTTGCATTTTATCCCTATGAAAAATTCATTAGCCCGTTCGAATGGACATAAGGATTGGACGTCAGTGGAAAAGATTCGTGTGTATTATATTTATATTATATTATTTAATTATTATTTATTTTTCTTTTCTTTTCTTTTCTTTTTTTTTTTGCCGATTTTCCTTTCCTTCTTTTTTCCACTCTTTCTTTTTTCCTTTTGTGTTCTCCTTCTTTTTTCTTTCCCCCGATTTTTCCTTTCTTCCTTTTTCTTCTTCCTTCTCTTCCTTTTTTCTTATTTTTTTTTTTTCTTTTTTCTTTTTTCTTTAATCCTTTTCTTCTTTATTCGAATTTCGTCGAATTTCTGAACGAATTGTCGTTTTTAATTATTGAATATATATATATGTGTGTGTGTGTGTGTGTGTACGTATGTGTATTTATATATATTTATATATACATACATAATTTCAATGAAAATTTTATTGAAAATTTTTATAAATCAATAATAATATAATAACAATAATATGATAATAATATAATAATAATATAATAATAATAAATATATAATAATAATAATAATAATAATAATAATAATAATAATAATAATAATTGTAATAATATAATAACATCGAGTGTTAAGTATTATTAAATTTGAATGGTACAAATATTATTATTTTTTAATTATTATAAAAAAGCAATAATAAATAATTTATTATATACATATACATATGTATAAATGAAGTATTAGATAAGATAATTAGTTGATTAATTTAAATAATTAAAATATATAATAAATATAAACGTAAGTAACATTATAAATGTTTAATTTTATTTTATCCCCTAATGTCAGAGACAAATACAGAAACTTTAATACGATTTAAATTTTATTCTTTGGAATGTATGTATATACATATGTAGATCCCAGTAACGACTAAGTAAATAAGATAAATCATTAACGCGTTGAAACAGAAACGTTTTAAAAGAAGATACTTGAAGTGTAGAGAAGAGAAGAGTAGAGAAGAAAGGAGACCGCACGAGCAGTGCTAATGCATGCGAGGATTAACGAATATAAGCTCATCTGCGTGTCACTCTTCTCGTATCTTAAAATATAGTCGGTAATGTAGATATCTACTGTATATTAATTTAACACGTTTGTATAATACATACCTACATATCATACATACATATATTATAAGTATGGATATTTATTATTAATAACGTTGGACATACATATGTTTTATTTTCGTTTATAAATATAGTATTTATAATTATAATGTTTTCATTAATAAATTATTCCATTATTATTATCGTTATTATTATTATTATTATCATTATTATTGTTATTATTGTTATTATTATTATTATTATTATTGTTGTTGTTGTTGTTGTTGTTGTTGTTGTTGTTTTATTAAAATGTTGATTATATATTCGTATTTTACTTTTACTGCATTAATCATTATTGATATTAATTTTATTTATACTTTATCTCTCTCTCTCTCTCTCTCTCTCTCTATTTTTTTTTTAAACATTTTTGTTAATATTAAATATAAAAAGACAAAAATACAGTTAAATCTTTTGTAATCACAACAACAACGCCATCTACGAATATACACATAGCTTCGATAAATATTATTACATGAATAATTCTCTTCTAAATCTAAATCTATATCTAATATCTATTTTTTAGAAATTTTATTTGAAACATTTTCTCTTTATATATATATATATATATATATATATATATATATATATATATATATATATATAAAATTTTTTTAAATCATTGATATTTTTTCTTGAAATTTCTAAGATCATGCATTGTTTCTTGAACGACATAACCTATAAAACAAATCCGAAGAAAAAGAAAAAGGGAGAAAAAGAAGAAAAGAAAAAAAGAAAAAAAAGGAAAACAAACGTAAAGGAAAGAAAGCAAAAGTCAAGTGGACAGGTCGACTTTTTTTTTTTTTTTTTTTCTTTTATTTCGTAATAAAAAGAAGAAAGAAAAAGTAAAAAAGAATGAAAAAGAGATAGGAAAAAAACAGAAAAAAGAAAAGAAAAAGAAAACGAGAAATAAAATAAAAAAAGAAAAACCAAGAAAAACAAAAGAAATAAATAATATTCGAAAAGGGGCCAGTCTTCTCTGAAAATGATTGTAAGTCTCTCTTCTCTTCTCTCTCTCTCTCTCCCCCCCCCCAACCACCACCCTTCTCTTTCAACTGTCCCCCCCTTCCTAATCTATCTCTCTTTCTCTCTCTTTCTCTTTCACTTCGATATTCTGTAACACCTCCGGGAGGTCCTGGGTATATTGGTCGGTGAAACGGTACGTGCGGTTATGGTAACCGGCTCTACGAGTCGCAGCAAGGTCCTTAAAGGTCGATAATGGCCGGTGGGGTCCCAAAAGGGTCCAAAGGATCAAAAGGGACCGATGATGTGTCCCCGTTTTAGTGAAGCCGCGCCAGTAACACCGGCCTCGTCGTATCCCCTGCGGTCGATGGCCTGGCATGTATATATATATATATATGTATTACATATATATATATATATACATATGTATATATATATAATATATATATACCAGTGAAAATTATTACCATAAAATATGGTACAGGTTGCACCCGAAATCCTGATGAAAACATTATCGTTCGAGACTGTGTCAACCAGAATGAAAGCGAGAAAGAGATGAATAGAAAGAGAGAGAGAGAGAGAGAGAGAGAGAGAGAGAGAGAGAGTTTTGTTAATGACAGTTAATGTATGTCAATTAATGTTACTTTACCTTCTTCTTTTTTGTCACATTTTACAGTTTTTTAAATATATATATATTTTTTTTTTCTTCTAGTTTTTTATTCTTCAATTTTTGTATCAAACCCCTCAAATAATTTCACTAGAATTGTTACTAAAGTTATCATTATTATTACTAATATTATTATTAGTATTATTACTATTATTATAATATTAATACATGGTGTCCTATTGTTCAGAGAATAAGATCGTTTAATTGATCGCACGCCGTAAAAATGGTCGATTATTGCTACGAGAGTTTATATTGTTTTTTGTTTTATTTTTCTTTTTTTTTTTTTTGATATTTTGGAGGAAGATAGGAAGATGGAGAAGGATAGATAGGTGAAATCTTTTATATATATATATTTTTTTTCCTTTTTTTTTTCTTTTTCAATGATGACGTCGATAAAATCGAAGAACGTATTTCTTTTTCTTTTTTTCTTTTTTTTCTTTTTTTTTTCTTTTGTTATACATAAAACAAGGACGTTAAGACGGTGATGATAATGATTAATAATCGAAGCTTATTATACTTATGCGTCATTGAAAAATTTTGTTTGGATTTTATTTTGTTCCTTTTTTCTTTTCTCTCTTTTTCTTTTTTTTTCTTTTTTTCTTTTTTTCGATGAAGAACGAAACGAGGTTATGTATATCGTTTTCGTTCTCGCGTTTGTCATATCATACAAATGGCGGATTATTTATTTCTTTCATTCATTTTAACGTAACTTTCTATGGCAATGAATTGAAAAGAAAATCTGTTTTTTTTTTCTTTTTTTCGTTTATAAAATACGGAGGTTAGAATTTCGAGGATCATTAAAAAATGGCGATACGTTGTAGCAAACATTCTGAGAAAATTCTTTCCCTTTTTTCTTTTTTTTTCTTTTATCCTTTCATCTTTTCTTCTTCTTTCATTATTTTCTTAGCACTGATAAAGCATGCGATTAAAGATCTTCGATTAAAGACTCCCCGTACGTTCGATGGAAAAAATATTTCTACGTGTTTAATCAAAATGGCGTATCATTGTGACAAAAAGGTTTGCAGGTTATAACCTCTTTCGTTCGCGCGTTTATAAGATAAAACGTAATTGATGATAAAACAAAAGACGATCGCGATAACGCAAATATAAAAATGGCGATACGGCGATAATTTATACATTGTCATATATATATATATATATATTATTTTTTTTTCTTTTTTTTCTTCTACCATCTTAGAAAATAATTCCAATAAGAAATAACAAAACATATTAAACTTTAACTCGTATTCAGTGAAAAGATAAAGGAACGACAATAACACCAACAACGATATAATAATAATAATAATAATAATAATAATAATAATAATAATAATAATAATAGTAAAGCTGGAAGAACAAGCTTTTCTGGTATCTAAGAACTACTTGAAGTCTATTGTCCTTGTTTTCCCAATGTAGTCTTGGGCAGCATGTTACTCGGCATCCTTCTTATTTTCTCTCTCTTTCTCTCTCTCTCTTTCTCTC
This sequence comes from Vespa crabro, assembly GCF_910589235.1. Taxonomy (NCBI): domain Eukaryota; kingdom Metazoa; phylum Arthropoda; class Insecta; order Hymenoptera; family Vespidae; genus Vespa; species Vespa crabro. The sequence continues at coordinate 2,351,756 of NC_060979.1, forward strand.
TCTCTCTCTCTCTCTTCTTCATCTTCATCATCTCGAGGAGCCATGCCCGTCGAAACTCGAACGTGGAAACATTATAAATGCGCCGTGACGCCCGCTTCGAGCCGTAGGAGAAGTTTGTTGGGCGTGACGAGGCCGCCACGGTTACTAAGAGAGAGAGAAAGACAGAGAGAGTGAGACAGAGAGAGAGAGAGAGAGAGAGAGAGAAAGAGAGAGAGAGAGAGAGAGAAGTCGATATGTTGTTTCCTTTCTAGGAAGGTCCATCGAGATGCGTTCACGAAGAGGACGTTTTTGCCAGGCACTGCTTTCTTGCGTCATACGTGCCGCAAGAGTGACGAAGGAAAATGCATCAGAGAGAGAGAGAGAGAGAGAGAGAGAGAGAGAGAGAGAGAGAGAGAGATTGATAGATAGAGAGAGAGAAACAAAAAAAGAAAAAATGTCTGAAACGTAAGAGAGCACGAAGTGGATCAATTTTAGGATTAATTGTGATTGATTTTTTTTTTTCGTTTATTTTTCTGAGGGGGGGAGGACTTCTTTTTTTTTTTTTTTTTTTTGTCGTCGTCGTCGTCGTCGACGTCGGCTTTTTTTTCCCTCTTTTTTTCTCTTTTTTCTCTCTCTCTCTACTTTTTTTTTTTTTTTTCTCTTCAATCGTTCGTTTCGGATTTGATTTATTTCCTCGTATTTATTGATACTGGCTTTACTAAATTCGTTTCGGTAAATGAATTTCATATCTGTTGTTTAAATTGAACTGATGAAGGATAATATTTGTGTGTGTGTTTGTGTGTGTGAGAGAAAGATAAGAAAAAATATGTTGTTAAAGACAAAATGGACTCGATAATATGATTAATCGTGAACGATTTTCTTTTTCTCTCACTCTCTCTCTGTCTCTCTATTTTCTTTTTTTCGTTTCTCTTCTCTTGATTTTTGATTTTCAACTTTGATTCATTTCCTCATACAAATTTATTGATTATTTTCGATCGATCTTCGTTGACATAAATGTTTCACGATTTTGAATTTGTTAATACAATCGCTGCTTATAATAATAATAATAATAATAATAATAATAATAATAATAATAGTAATATATAATCAATATTATCGTAATTATGAGGGAGAACAGTTTTTAACAAAAAAAAAAAAAAAAAAAAAAAAAAAAAGAAAAAAAAAATAGAAAGAAAAAAGAGAAAGAAAAAGAAGAGTACAAAAAGAAGGAGAGAAAAAAATGTTCCTCGAAATCAAAATTTTTCCATATAAATTTTTTTGCGATACACACACACACACACACACACATAGCCATACATACATTTATATATATATATATATCAAATAAAAAAAAATATATATATATATGCATATATCAAATATGTACATATACGTATATGTACTTACATATTTTCCTAGTAAATACATATATACACACATACATATATATATATATATATATATATATATATATATACATATAGACAATATACAAAGCATACAATACGCGTGAGTTTGGAAATAAAACAGTTTGAACATATGTACTATAAGTGTGTACCAATCTATATATGAAATTGCATTATATCGACCCTCGTTCGTGCCATTCGATGACATTACACACACACACACACACATACACAGAGACACACACAAAACATACACAAAACACACACACACACACACACACACACACATATATATATATATATATATACATATATATACAGTAAAGGGAGACAGAAATAGAGATAGAGAGGTAGAGAGAGAAAGAGATAGATAGATAGAAAGGGTAAGAGTTAGAGAATTAGAGAGAAAGAGAGAGAGAAAGGGAGAGAGAGGGAGAGAGAGAGAGAGAGAGAGAAAGAGAGAGCACCAGTTGCTCTCGGTATCCTCGCAAAATTAAGCGTTCAAACACTCAAAGACCTTCCCTCGGGTGCGTCAAGTTGATCGTTCGAGCACGTTCGTTGAGTATCCTCAATATCATCGGGGGTAGGTATATAATCTTCGAACAAATTCGAGCTTCGCTACGGATCTCTCTTTCTCTCTCTCTCTCTCTCTCTCTCTCTCTCTCTCTCTTTCTATCTCTCTCTTTCTCTCTGTCTCTCTCTTTCGAGTACACACATACAGACAAACAGTTTCTCTCATTCGACGATTTGATCGGCAACGAACTGGAATGGGAATCAGTCGAATGATCTAACTGAAAAGTTTCTACACCCTACTCATCCCACCCCATCCTCCTCCTCCTCCTCCTCCTCCTCGCCCCCTCCCCCCTCCCCTACCTTTTCCTTCACATTATCGAATCACGAACTCATTTTCGTTGCTCCTCTGAATCTCGCTTTTCTTTTTTCACTTCTTTTTCAGTTTTTTGTTCATTTGATTTTTCCTTTTTTTCTTTTTCTTCTGCGCTTTTTGTTTTGTTTTGTTTTGTTTTGTTTTTCTTTCGTTTCGTTTAATTTTCTTTGTTTCGTTTCTTTCGATTCAAAGTTCAAAAACCATCGAACGATCGATACTACGTTGTATTATTATACGAATGTGATATATCCGTGTGTAAGAGTTTTTAAATTAAAAAAAAAAAAAAAAAAAAAAAAGAAAAGAAAGAAAGAGAAAGACAGAAAGAAAGAAAGAAAGAGAGAACAAGAAAGAGATATAGATATAAATGGATGAAGTAATAAAAAATTTTAAGTATTTGTAAGTCATTATAGGATACGTAAGGTCATAAGGTAATTAAGGTCATATTCGTCATACGATTGCTCTTCTTCTTTTTCTTCTTCTTATTTTTCTTCTTCTTTGAGAAATCGATTCTTTAATATTATGCGGGTCGTTAAGAAACCAAAAAAAGAAAAAAAAAAATAAAAAAGAAAAGAAAGGAAATCTCTTAATCTTGAAATATTATAATCTGCGAAAATGTAAAGAATTATTGGCTTGGAATTGATCTCGCAGTGGTACAATCGATTTTTATAATCGGCTGATAACCTTTGTCTCATTGGACCACGTTTAAAAGAACTTTGGGCCCATCTAGTAACTTTCGATCCAACTAAGAGAATTTTTGAACGAACTTTTGTGACTTTTGATCCATCTAAAAAAATTTTTACTGACGCACCTAAGAGAACCTTAAGACCATCTAAAAATTTTTGGGTCCGTCTAGTAACTTTCGATTCATCCAAGAAAACTTTTGACTAAACTATTGATTTGTGATCCATCTAAAAAAATGTTTACTGACCCACCTAAGAGAACCTTAGGAATATCTAAAAATTTTTGGGCCCGTCTAGTAACTTTCGATTCATCCAAGAAAACTTGTAACCGAACTATTGATTTGTGATCCATCTAAAAAAATTTTTACTGTCCCACCTAAGAGAACCTTAGGACCATTTAAAAATTTTTGGGCCCGTCTAGTAACTTTCGATTCATCCAAGAAAACTTGTAACCGAACTATTGATTTGTGATCCATCTAAAAAAATTTTTACTGTCCCACCTAAGAGAACCTTAGGACCATTTAAAAATTTTTGGGCCCGTCTAGTAACTTTAGATTCACCTAAGAAAATTTTTGACCGAACTATTGATTTATGATCCATCTAAAAAAATTTTTACTGACCCACCTAAGAGAACCTTAGGATCATCTAAAAACTTTTGGGCCCGTCCAGTAACTTTCGATTCATCCAAGAAAACTTTTGACCGAACTATTGATTTATGATCCATCTAAAAAAATTTTTACTGACCCACCTAAGAGAACCTTAGGATCATCTAAAAACTTTTGGGCCCGTCTAGTAACTTTCGATTCTCCCAAGAAAACTTTTGACCGAACTATTGATTTGTGATCCATCTAAAAAACTTGTATTGATCCACTTAATAAAAGCTTAGATCAATCTAGAAACTCATAACCCTTCTAGGGATTTATTGATCGATTTAGAAAAAAATCCTTCAACCTGTCTAGTAACTTTTGATCGACCTACAAAATTCTTTTCTCGTTGAAAGAACTTTTCGTTCGATTGAAAATTTTTCATCCGCATAAAAATTATTGATCCATCTAAGTAAAAATTGTAGACCTTTCGAGGATCCATCTGGGAATTTTTCGTTAACCTAAGAGAATCCATTGGGCCCATCTAGGTATTTTTTCCATAACCATTTATTTGATCTCTTTCTCTCTCTCTCTCTCTCTCTTTCAATATATATATATATATTTATACATTCATATTTTTTTTTGCATTCTAACACTATACGTCGATCAATCTCAATGTCTATTTTTATCTGAAAGAAATAAAAAAATATATATATATATATAAAATGAAGAATTCATGAAATACCTATAAGAACAGCTTATGTACCAAAACTAGTATTGGGACCTTGACCTTCCTACTCGAATGAGCTCGAATACATACATACAACCATACATACGTGCCGCCGACGATGACGACCAGATGATAATAATAATTGGATTCCGTTCGTCTTCCATCTCTCTCTTTCTCTCTTTCTCTTTCTCTCTCTTTCCTTCTTGACGATCAAGGAGACCAGAAATTGGAACAAAGAGGCGTTTAGGTGTTTCTCAGTAGTCGAGACTACTACAGGGTGGGCCAAAAGTCTATAACACGTGGCTTCAAATTATCCTACGATTTATCAAAAAGTTTTTCATTGATCGGAAAAAATATATCTTTGATGATTTCGATGATTCGAAAAAAAAAAAAAAAAAAAAAAAGAGAAAAATGGAACCAAAGAAAACTAAAAGGGAAGAAAAATTCAAACAAATCGCCGTTCTTTCGGGCTCAATCGCGTCGTAATGTTTTTTTTTTTTCTTTTCTTTTCTTCGATAGCAAAATTATCAATAGTCCGTGCGGAATGATTTAGGCTAGGGGAAAAAAAGAAAATAAAAAATGGTTGATCGAGGTGATCTCGAAAATGTCCTAATTGATTTCTCTTTTTTTTCTTTCTTCTTTTCTTTTTTTTCTTCTTTCCCCCCCCCCCCCACCTCCCGATGGAAACAACTGATATGTAAATGTATTTGGCCTAAACTATAGGGATATTTTTGGCGTCGGAGTTAATTTTAATCGAAACGAATAATCCTGATATGGAATTAGAAAAGTGAGAAGGAAAGGATTAACGAAGAAAAGGATCAAAAGCTACCCGACGGGATATAAATTTCTATATATCTCATCGTTAGCTCACCGTCGTATCTTTTGACGTTTCATGTTAGTTACCAAAGAAACTACCTTTTTTTTCTTTCTTTCTTTTTTTTCTTTTTTTAATTTTTTTTTTCCTTTTTTTTCTTTTTTTTTTTTTTTTTTTTTTTTTCTTGAAATGAAATAAATAATATCACAATGGAAAATGTCTACGACGTTTTTTCGTTTAAATGATATTTATTAAAACGTAATCAACGATATCAAAATTTTTCGATATTATGATCACGTTAATAATTGATCGGTATTATAACGAAATGATGAATTTTTTCATTGGACGATTTATACGTTGATTATGTTCTATTCTATAAAGGATTCTTTTTATCAAAGTGCGATTGATAATTTTTATCGATTGTGTTTGGTTATCCTGACGTCATGGTTTTTTTTCTTTCTTTTCTTTTCTTTTCTTTTCTTTTCTTCCTTTTTTTCTCTTTTCTTTTTCTTTTTTGTTTCGATTAAATAGCAAGAAAATTTTTTTTTATAAATTATCAACAAAACCCCTTCGTTCATAGATTTTTCTTGTAATTCTTCCATACTCCTCTTTCTTCTTTTCTCGTTCTTTTATATTTCTTCAAAGAAAAGAA
>NC_060979.1:2362486-2369986 GCF_910589235.1 Vespa crabro
CTCTTCACCTCATCTGCCAATCGGTCCCCGGATTGACCCCCGTCCCCCCCCTCTTACCATCCTCATGCCCATCAAAATCTTTCCTTCGACGACGGCGCCCTTCTGTTCTGATGGCCCTTTGTATTTCTCTCTCTCTCTCTCTCTCTCTCTCTCTCTCTCTCTCTCTCTCTCTCTCTCTCGTGAAATGCAGGACGAAAAGTATAAAAAAGAAAAAAGAGAAAACAGAAAAAAAAAGAATAGAAAAAGTATTAAAAAGAAAATGGAAAATAATAGAAAAAAGAGAGAAAGAGAGAAAGAAAGAAAAAAATTAACGGAAAGAGAAAAAGAAAAACAGAAAACAGAGACAAAAAAAAGAAAAAAAAAAGAAAAAAAAAAAAAGAGAAAAAAAGAAAAAAGAAACAAGTTTGCGGTTTCGGTGTCGGCATCGTAGCGACAAAAGGCTGCCCCTGCTTAACGACCTTTCGGTTTTCGTTTCACGGCTTATATGTACGAGAACGAGCAGCTCCTCGTGAAACCGAGACGGCCCTAACCCTCTCCCTTTTCCCCGCTTATACCCCCTCCCCGCGCCCCTAAACTCTCTCTCTCTCTCTCTCTCTCTCTTACATATATCGAGTCTCATACACGCATCGTGTTTTCACAGCTTGCCGCTGACACAGGGCTGAAACCCTGGCTTTCGACTACCCTTCCCTTTCTAACCCCCCCCCACCCCCTTAACCTTCCTCAACTCCTCCCCAATCCCCCCTGGCCCCCCACACTCTTCCCGACCCTTCTTCTCTTCTACCCGTTCAAAGAGAGAGAGAGAACGATACTGACTCCGTAAAATCCCTGGCGTTGGGCGCGTTGAACTGTGACCCCTTTTCTCGAAGCCCCCTCCTGCCCCCTCCTCAGCCCCCCCCGCCCCTTTCCACAACCGCTGCCGTCCCCCCTTCGCAGCTCCCACCACCCCTTTAAAAAAATAACTCTCTGTCTCTCGACTTTTCGCTTGGATTTTCGAGGTCTCTTTTTTATTTTCTTCTTTTTTTTTTTCTTCTTCCTCCTTCTTTTTGTGTTCTTCTGTTCTCTTCTGTTCTCTTCTGTTCTGTTATGTTCTGTTCTGTTCTTTTCTGTTCTGTTTTGTTCCGTATTAAATCGGTAGGTGAGAGTGATTTTCTTTTTTCTTTCTTTTTTTTCTTTTTTTCTTTCTTTTTTGTCGGATTTTAAGACGGGTTTGTTTATATCGGTGGATTGATCGAATTTGATTCTGTTTGGCCAATTAAATCGAAATTTGTGAACGTTTAATTTGAATTTTCTTATGATTTATTATGTATTAATTATGTGCGCTTTGCTTTTGCGTATATTATTTCACGCATCGACGATCACTACGATTGAATTTATTAGAAGCGAATAATTTTTTTTTTTTATTTTTTTATTTCTTTTTTCTTTTTTTTTTTTTTTGTTTAAATTATTGGATGACGAATATAATTGAAAACTTTTCGACTGGCAAATGTTATTGTTAAAAGAATTTTTTAACTAACTTATATCGTTGTTAATAATAATAATAATAATAATAATAATAATAATAATAATAATAATAATAATAATAATAATAATAATAATAAATGTCGAGAATTAAGTTGTACATTACTTTTACATGGAAAAAAGAAATATTTAATCAAACTATATTGATGTTAATCGAAATTAAGAAAAAGTTAGGTTATCCATTGGTCGCGTTATTTTATACCTTGTATCCGCCATTTTTTAAAACAAAAGAATTAATCAAACCTAACCTAAAATTGATTGTCGATTAAAATCAATTGTTAGGTTATGCGTCCGCCATTTTGAGAGATACCCTGACAAAATGTATTAATTAAACTCAACTTACGTATATCGACGTTAATCAAAATCAAAATTTAGGTTATAATGTCGGACATTTTATTAAAGATAAAAGAAATTTCTAAAGTCGGATGTTTCAATGCGAAAATGAATGAGACATTTAAGTTGAAAAAAAGAAACAAAATTAAAACAAACAAATAAATGAAAAAAAAAAAACAAAATTAAACAAAAAAAAAACAAAAACAAGGATAGATGTAATAGGAATTGATAACAATAATACGGTTCGGATCGTTCACGACAGAATCGTCCAACCTGTCGGCAGGAGGAGACTCACTGATGGGTTCCGGATCGGAAGACGAGGACGAGGACGGTAGTGCGCACCATCATCATCATGGGGGTGTCGGCGGTACACATCTAGGTTCACACAATATGGGTCCTGGTGGTCCAGGTGACCAAAATGTTGGACATACTGGTGATCTACAACTTGTGACTGATCCTTGCAAACAGGAGGACTCTGAGGATCAAGGTAAAAAATTAATTTGATCTCCTTTAATCTATTTAATCCCACGTCCAATTGTTCTTGTTATTTAATTTTATTTTGAGGTTATGTGTATCCAATTATCATTAGGAATTAATTAGATAGGAATTCATTAAATACGTAAAAAACCGATCTGTTTCTCTCGAGATATCGTGCGAATCAAATTATTATATTTGATTTTATTTTTTGGAGGAACTAAAAAAATCCCTATAAAAATTACTAAAGAAAAAAAGAAAGAAGAAAAAAATGAAAAAAGTAAAACTATCAAACTTCCAATAACTGCAAGTCATTATAGTTTCTATTTCGCGGATCGATTAACGTCTCAATCGGACGAAAAAGATATATCTAACGAAAAAGAAAAAAAGAAAATATTCTATGCCCGAATATTTTCACCCCAATTCCGAAGGACGTTCAAGGGTGGTCTCTCGATGCTTGCTTCTTTCTTTCGACGAGCTTACAAAAGCTCACACGCAGGTCTTCCAACCATTATTCGTTCGCGTTGCTTTCATCGTGAACACAACAATGAGAACACGAGTGACATACACACATACACATAGACACACACACACACACACACACACACAGAGAGAGAGACACATAAATATACATAGAAAGAAGACCATACATAAGTATGAAAGAAAGAGAAAAAGTAGAGGGTACTTTTAAGGGTTGGTGGAGAGAGGGAAGGGGGCTTGAGCAGGGGGTGAGCGGGGGGAGGGGGTGTGACCATACTCGATCGTAGTGACACTGTCCAAACATTTTCTTTGTCCCGTGGTTAAGACCTTTACCATAGTATATAGATTACAAACTAGTGCGAGAGAGACAGAGGTTACTAGAGACAGATAGTTAGATAGATAGAGATAGAGAGACTCTTCTATGTACATATACATATACATATATATATATAGCAACAGCTTATAGAGTAGGTATGGCTTTCATAACATTCACCATAATCCAATGGGGTTTCCGAAAGGGATTTGCTTTTAGATTGCAATCCCTTACTACCCCCATACTAACAGCCCCCCTCCCCCACCCCGCTCCGCCCCACCCTGTATAATACATTTTATCTGTTATCGTCTAATTCTTCCATCGAATAATTCGTCGATCTCGTAAGAATTAAAATGATCTTTTTTTTTTCTCTCTTCCCCCTACCCCTACCGCCCTACCCCCCCCACCCGATTATCCCACTTATTCTTCCTGAAAAATTTCAAAGGTTCCCTGGATGGTGACCCAGAAACGAGAGACAGTCAAACGGAAAACAAGAGTCCTGATGGTGGTGCAGGTGGTGGTAGTGGGGATGGCGGTGCGGGATCGAAAAGACGAGGTCCCAGAACAACCATCAAAGCTAAACAATTGGAGATATTGAAGAACGCTTTCTCATCTACGCCGAAACCTACAAGGCATATCAGAGAACAATTGGCCAAGGAAACTGGATTGCCCATGAGAGTCATACAGGTTCTTACAATTACATATATATATATATATATTCTTTTTTTTTCTTTCTCTCTCTCTCTCTCTTTCTCTCTTTATCTCTCTCTCTCTCTCTCTCTCTTTCTCTTTTTTTTCCCTCTTGTTTCCACCTACATCCTCAAAAACATCACCACCCGCCACCTGACCCCACATTCTCCCTCAGACAACCATCTGTCGAATGAAATTTTATGGTTACTTTGGGACACATCGAAATTTTTTCGAATATGATCGTGAATGTTTTCCCTAAGATTTCGAACGGAACTTTTTGATTGATATTTATTGTATGATTTTTCTTTGAAAAATCGAAAAAGAAATAAAAAAAAAAAGAAAAGAAAAAAAAGGAAAGAAAAGAAGAAAAGAGAAAAGAGAAAAGAGAAATAGGACAAAAATTTGAGTTTTAAACGAGATATAGAAAAGGTTATATGGAATTGTTCGAAAAAATAAAGATAGAAAAAAAGAAGAAAAGACATTATGGAGGATTTCAAATTTCTTATTCGAAATTCGTGGAAATTATTCGGATACATTGTCGTGATAGAAATGTTAGAGTATGTTCATTGATAGATATTCTTAAAACAACGATTAGAAAAGATTCACGTTAAGAACTGTATAATTCAGTCTATTATTACTTCTTTTTCTTCCTTTTTTTTTTTTTCTTTCATTTCTTATGCAAATAAAATTGAAAAAAAAAAAGTGAAGGAGAAGCACTCGTAAGATCTTAAATCATTGAAAATAATGAATGGAACGTTGGACGAAGATCGTTCCCGACGGTCGTGTACTTATGCGAAAACGAAATCGTAAGAAATTCGAGAGATTGACAATGAAACGGAATTATTTGGATTCCATAAGGAAATCCTTAAATTGAAGATTAAGCGAACGTAAGGAAAATTCTTCGTTGGAATCATTGAAGTAGTATCTCATCATTGGATTCTAAATTCGAAAGAGAATTTATTGACTTGCTTCCGTAACGAAACGATCGGCAGGTTGACAATCAAGTCAAAATTGATTACAGTGATAAACGTGTGTTTATGTATGTATGTGTGTGCGTGTGTATGTGTGTGTGCGTGTGTGGGTGTGTTCCATGTAAATGGTTTCATTCGACAAGAGAACAATGTGCGGAGTAGACGTTAACGAACGAAATGGCACGATAATATGTGACATACTAATAGTACGTGGGATCACGTGGATGGCCTTTCTCTCTCTCTCTCTCTCTCTCTCTCTCTCTCTCTCTCTCTCTTTCTGAAAATCTTCGATAATATATTCAATTTAGCCAAGGATCGATATCTTGATTGATAACCGTACGTAGAAACTAACAGGTACCGATATACTCGTTAGAAAAAGAAATTGGTTCGTACGATTGACCTTGAAAATGTTCCGCGAAATTTGATCGAAGATCGTCGTACAAAGTGAACGAGATCCTTCGCGTCACCTCGATCGTCATGGGAACGCAAAAGTCTGTCGAGGAAGAATAAGAAGAAGAAGAAAAAGAAGAAGAAGAAGAAGAAGAAGGAAAAAAACCAAGAAAGAAAGAAAGAAAGAAAGAGAGAGAGAGAGAGAAAAAAAAATAAAGAAAAAAGAGAAGATTGAACTCGCACAACTTTCTAAAATCCAAAAATTCAAAATCTTCTTTTGATCAATTCATTGATACTCGTATCGATAATAATTAGAAATTAGAAATGATTTAGTTCGAACAACGTTTCACGTCTGGATTGTACGTTCTAATGTTAAGAATGAGAGAAAGGGAGAGCTAGAGAGAGAGAGAGAGAGAGAGAGAGGGAGAGAGAGAGGGAGAGAGAGAGAGATATTATGTTTTATTGTTCAGGTCTGGTTTCAAAACAAGAGGAGCAAAGAGAGAAGGTTGAAGCAATTAACGTCGATAGGTAGAAGCCCGTATTATGCTGGCTCGAGAAAGATCCGTGGTTTCCCATTGAATCTTAATCCAGCATTGGGCGGTGAGGATGGTCCACCACCTAGTTTCGCTTATTTCGGGGACAAATTTGAATTTGGTTATGGTAGTCCCGTTACGTTTCATCCGGAATTTTTTGGCGCCCATCCACCCCCACATCCCCATGGGCCACCTTTCGCTGGACCAGGTAATCCTGGTAAGAAATAAGAAATCTGTTAATAATATGTCGTTTGATAATAATCTTGTAAAATTGATTGTTATCGATGATTTGAATGAAAAAAAAGGAAAGAAAAAAAAAAAAAAAAAAAGAAAGAAAGAAAAAAAAAAAAATAATAATAATAATAATAATGAGAATAATTTTTCTAATGTTCATTTTAAAGAAAATTTGTAATATAAACACAAATTATGTTTATAAATTTTATTAGAGTATTAATAATGATAATAATAAAATTGAGAGAAGCAGCCGGTTTCGGAGATGGCCGGGCGGATACGATCTTCTCTGAGCAGTACGTAATCTGTTCTTGACAGGTCTAGATCCAGCTAGTTTAGCGGGTATGGCAGCAGCAGTGGCGGTGACAGGGGAGTATCCACCTCCAGGTGCGGGAGGTGGTCCTCCGGAATTTCTAACAGGGCCCCCTGGGCAGGGGCCTCCTGCACCAACTGGTGGCAGCCCCGGAGAGTTCCTAGCACCTTCAGGTAAGATTTTTATTCTTATTACATTATCTAACGATAATATCATTTAACGTGAATGAATCATTTCTGATGAATTATATTACATTTCATTTGGATTTCATTTATTTCATTTAATATCTATGAAATTTTATACATTTTTCCTTTCATATTTTACTGTTGTTCCTGTTGTTGTTGTTGTTTTTTTTTTTTATTGATGATAATTCCTTTTTTCTTTTCTTCAAGTTCATAAATTCGCTCGCACGATTTTTTGATAAAATTTTTTTTTTCACGTATCTTTAGTTTAGTTCATATTTTCATGTGTTCGTTCATATGAAATTTTATAATTCATATTTATGATCCCATGAAAATTTCATAGATTTGAATTGTTTGTTTTTTTAAGTTTCATAACTCACAAGATTCTTTTTATCACTTCCCCGTGCATTATTTTTGTTGTTCATATGAACGTTTGTTCATTGAACGTTCATAAATATGAACTTTCCTAATTCATATATATATTTTATATTTTATATTATTCATATATATATATTACTCGTATAGTTCATATTTAGTTCAGATATGAAATCTTATCGTTCATAATTCATTTATTATAAGTACAGTTCATATTTACGTTCATAAATATGCACTTTTATAATTCATAAGCTATATTAATTTCTTTTTTATATTATTCATGATTTATGTTTATTTTCATGGATTAAGCTTGCACAATTTTGTTGACATTTTTTCGTGTATTATTTATGTTGTTCATATTTACGTTCATAAATGAAATTTCGAAGTTAAAAAATTTTTTTTTCTTTTCTTTTTATTTCTTTACAATACTCGCATATTTCATATTTGGTTCAGATATAAAAATTACATAATTAATAATTCACTTATTTCTACGTATTATTAATATAGTTCATATTTATGTTCATATTTATGTTCATACGTTTATACTAATTCATAGTTTGTAATTTTACCTTTATTTTATTTATTTATTTTTTTTTTTGAAATAATGAAAGACAATAAAAAGAAACGAAAGATTTAAATTTGCTTTGATAAAAGAAAAAGTTCATAATTGTGGTTCATGGATACGACATTTCATAGT
>NC_060979.1:2372486-2409986 GCF_910589235.1 Vespa crabro
AAAAAAAGCACACAAAAAACAAAACGAAGGAAAGAAACATGGAGGACGACAGACAGGCCGCCGCGCGATGCGTAATGATTATAAATATTATTATAATAAACCACCTCGTATTTCCGTATATACACTTTGTGCGATCTTTGAATTATCGTCCCCCACCAACCCCGCCGTCCATTACGCTCCCCCCTCCCCCACCCCCATCCCCCTTCCCCATCGTCTAATCAATTTTTTTTAACTTAGAGAAAAATTCTTTGTTAATATTTTTTCGTTAATATTTTCTCTTCTCTTTTCTTTTCTTTTCTTTTCTTTCGATTCTGCCCCGTTCTTTTTTTTTCTTCTTTCTTTTCTTTTTTTTTTCTTTCCTTTCCTTCTTTCTTTCTTTCGTTTCCTTCTTTTCTTTTTTTTTGTTTTGTTTTTTTCGTTTCGTTTGTTTCTCATTTTCTTTCGGCGACGATTAATATATCGGAGGACGAATAGTTTGTGAATTCGATTGGAAGACAGGTAAGATATTTTGAGGTTAATTAATTAATTGAATTGAATTATTAAAATGTTGTTCTCCTTCTCCTACTCCTCCTCCTCTTCTTTTTTTTATAATTTTTTTTATCACCTTTGTAAATTTATTATGCGAAATATTTGTAATTAATTTTCTTTCTTTTCTTCTTTTCTACTTTATTTTTTTTTATTTTTTTATTTTTTTATTTTTTTATTTTTTTTATTTATTTATAACCTATTTCGATAATTGAGTGTTATTGTTTGCAATTAGATTTCAATTTGATCTGAAATTTGCGAGCTTTTTTTTTTTTTTTTTTTTTTAATCGAATGAAAATCACTGAACTAAAGATTGCGTTTAAAAAAAAAATAGAAAAATAAAGAAAAACAAAAAAAAAAAAAACAAGAAAAGAATGAAAGAAAGAAAGAAAAAGAAAAGGAAACAACGATTGGAAAAAATTCTTTCGTCTTCGATAGTACGAATTGGAGAGAAAGAAAAAAAAAGAAAAATAAATAAATAAATAATTAAAGAAAGAAAGGAAACATGTGGAGGATCATTTATTTAATTTAAAATGTATGTAATGGTAATTAAAGATTTGTGTAAATTAAAAAGAAAAACTAGAGAGAAAAATGAAAAAAAGGAAAGAAGAAGGAAAAGTAAAAACAATTTCTAATCTACAAAATTGCAGATTAGAAAAGTTCCACTCTTTCTGAGTTTTTTTTTCCTCTTTTTTTTTTTTTTCAATATAAAACAAAAATGTGAAGTAAATTTAATCGGTAAGGACAAACGATTTTCACTTGTAAATCATTCGTTCGAACTTTTTCAATCACCATTAAAAGAGATCTGATTAAATTAATTAAAAATAAAATATAACAAAACGTAACGTAAAATCAAATATAATTTTGCGAAGTGATTTTGACGTCAATGTTGAGAAACGCAAAAAAAAAAGGTAAGAGATAAGATCCAGTGGGGGGGGAAAAAAAAAAGAGAAAAATAAAAAAAACAGAAAAAAAAATCACGAAAAATCCCTCGACCCAAATCTTCTGACCCTGTGTCCAAAAGAAAAAGAAAAAGAAAAAAAGAGAGAGAGAGAGAGAGAGAGAGGGAGAGAGAGAGATAGACAAAAAAAATCTCGAACGTTTGAAGAGTCTACAAGTAGGGGTTGAAAACACCTGAGACCTATGTCTTTCTTTCAATCGAATTTCTTTCTCACCCTGTAGTACTAAATCGTTATCATGGTTGACGCAGATGCGTCCTTCAGAGAAAGACAGAGAGACAGACAGACAGAGAGAGAGAGCGAGAGAGAGAGAGAGAGAGAGAGAGAGAGAGAGAGAGATAAGCCCAATAGCTTTGGTGTCCTAACATCGTTAGAGTTAGTCGCCACAATGTCGACTCTGGCAACAACTAAAAGGGGATGGGGAGCGACTTGGTGGGTGTTTAGAACGCGACTAGAAGAGGAAGAGGGTTTAGTTATACGGTTAGAGGGTTGCTAGATGTTGAAGGGGTAGTGAAAGAGGGAATTCGTTTTCCTGGACATCTGGTGAATTAGATTTTGATGTGTTTCTGCCCTGAGGGTTTTCTTCGTGCGTATAAAGGATCATTGGCGTTCGTGGATCCATCTTCGAAACAAGAGTCCCATTGGGGATAAAAACGATGCCACGGTATAGTTTCATCGTACCGCACCTAAACCCCCCTTACCCCTTCCCCCCTCGGGCGCCCATCCAACTACTCTAGTACCCTATTACAATCTCAGATACGTAAACCCTTACATATTCTTACATGTAATACAAAAGTTAGGAAGATCTATTAATTAAATAGTCATTGATAGATTATACATCGATATTTTAAACGGGGATTTATTTTTTTTTGGCCTTTTTTGTTTTTATAGGTTGGTACTTTAGCGTTATAAAAATGGATATCACGATATTAGTTTTATCGTATCTCACTTAACTCCCTCCCCCCCCCGTGCCCCTCCCCTGTCCATCCATCTAACTATTCTAGTATGCTGTTGTAATCTCAGATACGTAAAATCTTACATATTTTTACATGTAATAGAAAGTTACGACAATGGGATCTATTAATGAAATAATTATTGATAGGTTATCGATTTTTTTGTGTTTATAAATTAATAGTTTATATATATATATATATATTGTATATAAAAAGCGAGAGAGCAAAATATAGAGAGAGAGAGAGAGAGAGTGTGTGTGTGTGTGAGAGAGAGAGAGAGAGAGAGGAAGAGAAGGGAGGGAGATGTTTAGGATGTTGTAAAACGACGAGAACACGTTCAGTGTTCCATGTAATATACGTGTCCTGGCAATAGAGAGAAATATCAACCCTGGAGATTCGACAGATGCGTAGCCGCCTTCGAACCCTTAGGAACTACCCTGCGGGGTCCCGTGGGAGTTCTTCGGTCCTAGGGACAAACCGTCCCAGGGGGTACTTCTAACGCTATACCACTACCCCAGCGTCGTATCGTTCTCGTTACAACCCCTCTTTCCTTTCACTCCCCTCTTCAGCCTTATCCACAACCTCTGTACCCTCTTACCCCCTCCTCCCCAGCCCTTCTCCTCGACCCTCGTTATATATATCTAACTCTCTAAGCAATCCTGAATGCTACGTAGGCGGAGGACACACACACACACACACACACACACACACACACATACACTCCGAAAAATTCTTAACCTAATCTCATTGCGATTCGATACAAGGAAGAAGTTTGGTCGTCTGATTTATCTGATCCGAAAGATTTTACGTGTTACGTGTTTATTCTAATGACCCGAGGCAACAGGGAGGGGGCGGGGGCAAGCGGGGGAAATAGACGACGACACATCGTTCGTTATCAATTTATTATCAATTATTCTTTTGTTCCTTTTATAATTTTCTTCTTTTCCCCCCTTCTTTTTTTTTTTAATTTTTTTCTTTTTCTTCTTTTTTTTTTTTTTTTCGATAGATAATCGACGATAGACCGAAATACGGTGTTACTCGATGATACAGATTAGGTTCATTATTATTAGTGATGAAATTTTTATCACGAGAGATTGTTTTCATTCAATTTTCTTTTTTTTTCCTTCTTTTTCTTTCTCTCTTGTTTACCTTTGGTTTTTTTTTTTTTCTTTTTTGTTTTTTCTCTCTCTCTCATAACAATCGAAAGCAACGACGGAAATGTTTCCAACGAAATTGAATTCATTAATATGAGAACGTTTAAAGACCAAATAAAAAAAAAAAAAAAAAAAAAAAAACAAAAAATTTCTTTCTTTTTTCTTCAAAAAAAAAAGAAAAAAGAAAAAAGAAAAAAGAAAAAATAGAAGGAAGGAAGACGAAAAGAAGGAGTTAATTTTATTTGAAACGATTACTCGATGAAAATTTCTCACGTTCGACGATAGAGATAAACAGAATAAAAGAAAAAAGGAAAAAAAAATGAAAAAAAAAAAGAAAAAAAAGAAAAAAGAAAGAGAAAGGACAAAAAGAGGAAGATTTAGAAGAGTAACACAAACGGAAGAAAAAGGAAGAAGAAAGAAAACCCATAGAAAAGATTTTCCAGGATTGAAAAGCAAGAGTTCCCCGTGCATGTGTATGTATGTGTGTGTGTGTGTGTGTGCAAAGGTGGGTGGTGCGGAATGAGGTGGAGACCAGGGATGAGGGGTGAATTGATGTACGTACGCGTGCTTGGTGGCAAGAAGTAAGGAGAGTGATGGTGTCGAGGGAGGAGTGGGGGTAATGTTATAACAGTAAGTAAAGGACGACATACATACACATACACATACACACACACACACACACACATATATATACATAGGAAGACGAATAGAGGGGAACAACGAAGCGACGCGTTACGGTCGAACGCGCGTACCGTCGACTCACGTGTCCACGCACGTGTCGCAAAACGAGCTCCCCCTTCCGTCTCTTAAAGAAAGAGAAAGAAAAGAAAAAAAGAACAAAAAAAAAAAAATATCTCCCCTCACCCAGCCCACCCCCAGCCCACCCTTCATCGTGTTTCTCTCGTCCTATCATTATGCAAGGAGAGGCCTTACAAATCACGCCTTGCTTACCGCGCACGTTCCCGTTAAAACCTTGTCACTCAGCGTTTCGAATTAAATTCTAAAACGATCCTTCCAATTAATTTGCCTCATTACGATCGATCATTTGAACTAGTTTTTGCCCGTATTCCTTTTGAGTCTGCGACCAATGAGATCTTTTTTTTTTTTCCTTTGAAAGGGAATCCTTAAGAGAGTTCCTTTTCCGTAAAAAAAAAAAAAAAAAGGGAAAGAAAAGACAAAGGACATTAACTCGCAAGTACTCGCAGGTGTGTCGATATTTTGATCTCTTTGAATTTTGAGATTGATCAGTTTGAAAGAAAATTAACGATGACCTTGAAGTTTTCTGAGGATGAATGATCTCGAAAAAAAAGAAAAAAAAAAAAGAAAAATGATACCTCAATCAAAATATTTCTCTCTTCGAAACGAAGTATTTTTAATCGTCGATAATTCGTCGTATATATATATATATTTTTTTTTTCTTCTTTCTTTTTGAAAATTATTCAAAAGGATAGTGATAGAAATGATTCGTGAAATTTCATACCAATTAATCGAACTCCTTCAACAAGACTTAACCCATTCTTTTCCCACCTACACCTCCTCCCCCATCCACCCTCAATCCGCATATCCCCCACCTTTGTCCCTCCGACGATTTCTTAAAAATTACGAAGAATTTTTTCGAACGCGAATAAAAAAAGGTAGAAGACGAAGAGGAAGAGGAGGAAAAGTAAAAGACAACGAGAAAAAAATGAGCGAAAGAAAGAAAGAAAACTAGAGAGAGAGAGAGAGAGAGAGAGAGAGAGAGAGAGGGAACCTCACCCCCGCCCACTTGTGAAAAAAAAAAGAAAAAGAAAAAAGAAGGGAAAAAAAGGGAGAGAAAGGAAAAAAAGAACGAGAGAAAAGGAAAGGAAGACGAATTTCGTAGAAATCGTTTGAAAAACCATTTCTAACCATCAAAAATACCCGGAGTCGATCTTTTCTAAGAAATGTTCGTCGACTTAGATCGAGAAAGATCAACGTGACACAATAGAGGATCCTGGAGAAGTGATCGCTGATCTGAAAACGAACGCGGATAAAACGCATGTCTTTTTTGCTCTGCCTTCTTATTTCCTTCACCCCGTCACCTCATCCTATCCTTCTATCCTTCTCCATCACTATTCTCTCTCTCTCTCTCTCTCTCTCTCTCTGTCTCTCTGTCTCTCTGTCTCTCTGTCTGTCTCTTTTTCTCGCTTTAGACGACGATGACGACGAAGACGATGACGACGACGACGACAGAAGTATCTAAAACGACCTCCTGGTGTTATGCCTAGCTTAGGCTAATCCAAAATCCGGATTACCTGTGGCTCAGCTGGTCCTGTCTCACAAATACAAACGCTTATTTAGACACGCATACCGTGCACGCATAACTGATACGTGAGCCTTTTGTCCAATGGCGAATTAATCTCTCAAGTAGATACATAAATTGTTATTTGCATAATAATTGTTTAACGTTATCATCCTGGCATTTGTATATTCTTTCTATTTTTTTTTTTTCTTCATTTCTTTTCTTTTTTCTTTTTGTTTTTTTTCTTTTTCTTCTTCATGGTCCACAAAAGGAAAAATATAATCGACGATTATTATGTGTCGATTGAATTAATTTTATTCGACCATCGTGTATATCGAATATAAAATATACGCGGAATATATATATATATATATATGTGTGTGTGTGTGTGTATATGTATGTATGTATGTATTTATGCAGGCATATATATTAAGCCTGTTTTCTTAGTATTTAATTTGATTGGGATATTCTATAATTTTGATATATATTATTTTTTCTTTTGCTATTGGTTATATATCAAATATATACTGTGCGCGGAATACATATATATATATATATATATATATATATATATATATATATATATATATATGTACATTTGTATATAATAAACCTGTTTTCTTAGTAATTAATTTGATTGGGATATTGTATAATTTTGATATTATATATATATATATTATTTTTTCTTTCGCCACTGGGTATATATCAAATATATAGTGTACGCGGAATACATATATATATATATATATGTATATATATAAACGAGTCTGAAACAGAAATTCTTATGACGTTCTTATTACCAAGAAACACGGCAATGTAGTAAATGCGTACAGTAGTCATCTATACAAAAAATGATTGATACTTTATATTCGAGATTGTTAAAGTATTGTCGGCAATTTTGTTTAACAAATTGTTGTAAAATGATCGTGAAAAAGAGAGAGACAATTTCAAATTTCAATTTTAACGGTAATGCAAGTATGCTGTTGCTCAGTACACCAATGTCACACGGTCTCTTGGGATTGTGAAAAACGAGTAACTACAACCACATTACACATTGTTGTTGTTGTTATTGTTGTTAATGTTATTATTGTTGTTATTGTTGTAATTGTCGTCGTTATTATTATTATGATTATTATTATTATTATTGTTATTATCATTATTTGTTTGGATAGTTGATTTCATTAAACGTGAGCATGGTCTCATATGGGAATTAGGGATATTTCGAAAATTATATTTACGATTATGTAAATTTTAACAATATATATGTACATATATAAATAAATAAATATATGTATACACTTAATATACATGCATACATATGTGTATATATATATATATATAGACAATGTATATATGTAACGAATTTCATCGAGATTGATAAATTTACAGAAATGATTGATCAATGATTTATATTTATTATTGATATATTTTTAATTAATTAAAAATTTGTTATCAATTAAGTCTCATTGAAATTTTCCAAATGTAATTTTTATTTTTTTAATATAATATCATCCAACAATCAACATATATATATATATATATATATATATATATATATATATATATATATCATTAAATGCGTTTTTCAAAAGTCTACATTTTTACGATAATGAAAGTATATCGATCCGTTTGAAAAAACATCGATGACCTTGATATATCTAAAAAGATGACCTTGAAAAAGAATAATCCTCATTTGAGGATCGAACCATACCTTCCATTGACATTTCATCGTATCATTAAAATCAACGATGATGTTTGACGTACTACATTATTGTGAAACATATATATATATATATATATATAGACGCGCGCGCGCGCACGTGTGTGCGCGTATGCGTGTGCGTGTGCGTGTGAAAGAATAAGGAAGCGCCTTTTGTCAAAAGAGAGTAGTTCCACGCACGTACGAGTGATTTATACGACGCGTCGTATTTTCTCGAGAAAATTACTCGCCTACTGTGAAGCCCGGTGCCGTACGATAGGCCGTAAAATCTAACGATAATTTTATTATTATATACGTTTGAACTTGAATATAGTGAAATGTGTGAAAAGTTTTACATACCGTACATACCTACACATACACACACATGTATATATATATATATATATATATATATATATATATATATATATATTTCTTGAAAACAAAAAAAGAAAAAAAAAGAAAAGGAAGACCAACAACATAAGGAGTATGCTACTTAAATGACCACAATTGTCCTGAGTTTTCGGATCAGCGGGACGATTTAACTGTAAAACAGTATAGCACCCTTCACAGTCGCTTATCGTTATAAAACTACCCTTACTTCTATTCAGGAGATAAGTATTTCCTATTTAAAATACCAGCTAAACAGAGAGAGAGAGAGAGAGAGAGAGAGAGAATAGTGGCACCAGGACCCTAAGATAAACTGTTCGTTGCATCGTCGAGGTTGCCGACTGGTGAAACGAAGAATTACAGCGAACGAGCAAGAGAGAAAGAAAGAGAAAGAGAGATAAAGAGAGAGATAGAGAGAGATAAAGAGAGAGAGAGAGAGAGAGAGAGAGAGATATAGAATTGATAGGAGGGAGGGTGGGAGGGTGGAGGGTTGATTATAAACCGAAGGTATGAGGGTGATGTAGGAGAGGAGGGGTGAACGATGGGGTACGAAGGGAGGTAACATGCAGCAGCAGCAGCAGCAGCAGCAGCAACAGCAGCAACAGCAGCCACGGTGGTCCACCGTGAGGGTGGTTTATGGGGGGTTGTACCGGGCATTGTTGTATAAATAGGTTTGGCGAGTTAGGGGTTGCTACCCCCGAGGGAACTGCACATGTCCGCATCGATTATACCACCCCCATCTCTCTCTCTCTCTCTCTCTCTCTCTCTGTTTCTATCTCTGTCTCTCTTTCTCTCTTCACGGGCCTCTTCTCGATTCTCTGCCACAAGCAGGGGTGGCGTCACCCCTACGCCCTGTCGTACACTTCAATCCATCCCATACACCACCACCACCACTACTATCGTCATCCTACTCCTCCGCACCCGCACCCCTCATCATCATCCCTTCCTCCCTCGCCACTCCTCTCTTCCTCTCTTTCTCTTCGTACTCTTCGTAGTTTCAACCGCGTGTTCCAACCCGACCAAGGCTTTCTCCCGGTGGAGCCCACGGGGCACACCGCTCGGTTATTTTCAAGCCATTTGCTTTGTAAACGCACGCAATCTCGTACTACCAGGACAACCTCTCCACCTACCTATCTTTCCCCCCCCCCCACCCCCACCCCACCCACCCACACCCCACATACGCATACACACAGACACATATACGTATATTCTCTTTCACAGAGCCATAATCTAACTCAACGTCAATCGTCTTCATGCTATTATTCTCGATAGGACCTTTGACCCACCCCATCCCACCCTCTTGTCTTCAAGATACTCTGTTGTATTATTCGTATTATTACTTATTTTCGACGTTTAAGACATCGTTCCCTTTTTTTCTCTTTTTTTCCGGCAACTTTCTCTTTTTCCTTTCGTTCTTTTTTTCCTTTTTTTCTTTTTTTCTTTTTCTGATTTTTCTTTCTTCTATTTCTTCCTTGACGCGAAAGAAATTTTTCTAATCAATCCAACGATATTTCTATATTACATAGAATTTATTATATATGAATTTAATTTCATTCATCGTACGTACGATCATTGGATAGTTTCGATACATTTTTGGATTTAGTTTGACGTAAGAAGTATTGTTTTTTCTTTTTCTTTTTTTTTCTTTTCTTTTTTTTTTTTTCTAGATCGGAGTACAATAGGTGGAGGTCAGAGTATATAGCATGGATTTTTTTTCTTTTTCTTTTTTTTTTTTTTTTTACGTAATATACATTGTAACGATAGCAATGGGATAAATTTTTTGAGGGATAATGAAAGTGATATATTTACGTTTGTTATCGTAGTGGTAGATTCTTTTTTAAAGAACATTTTGTCGTCAATGAAAAATGAAAATAATTGCGAACGATCAACGTGAGAATTTTTTTTTAACGTTATTTAGAATTAAAATATTGAATTGGATTTAACAATAAATAACAGACATATCTCTCTCTCTCTCTCTCTCTATATATATATATATATATATATATATCATTGTTCTATTCAATTTGTAAACAATCAATATTGTCAATAAAAAATGAAAGCTTTTAAGAAGCACATTGGAATATTCTTATTCCGCAAGAACGATCAAGTGGGAGTAAATTTTTGAAAAGTAAAAAAAAAAGGAAAGAAGAAAAACCGAGCAATGAACTACGTTCCGGAATTTTTGTTTTTCCATTCCGCGAGAGAAAAAGAGAAAAAAAAAAAAAAGAAAAAAAAAGAAAGAAAAAAGTCAAATCGCCACCATTAATTCCCCACCCACCCCCGCCGTCCTCCCCCTTCCACCATCGAACGATCCCAATTTGAAGGAGGAACGATTATAGCGTAAAAAGGAAAGAAAAGAAAGAAAGAACAAAAAAAAAGAAAAGGAGACGAAAAAGAAAAAGAAAAAAAAAGAAAAATAAATAAACAGCTACGATTAATACGACTAATAATTTTGCCAAAATAAACCCGGTAGTAAGAAACCCAAAGGGCATCTTAAGGAAATTATAAGAAGGGTCAGTCCGAGTTAACGCTATTCAATAGGGTTGAAGTACTAAACACACTGAGTTTTGATGCCGTAGGGGTGGGCGGGTCTCCATAAGCGGGTCTACAGCACACCTCGATCGCTACAAGTGTCGGCCATGACGAAAGCCCACTTGACTCTTTGCCTCCTCCCTCACACACTCACTCATTCACTCACTCACTCACTCACTCACCCACTCACTCACTATCTCTCTCTCTCTCTCCTACTATACCACTGGGTAGAATTTCACACTATAGGACGCAATCAGCACCCTTCCAACCAGAACCAAGTGAGATAGAGAGAGAGAGAGAGAGAGAGAGAGAGAGAGATAGATAGATATAGAGATAGAATGAGAGAGAGAGAGAGAAAGAGAGAGAGAGAGAGGGATAGATAGAGGATGAGACTCCATCACCTGGCGCATGACAGAGTACACTCGATGGAGATCAACCCCGTATGTACAACACCACCCCAATACCCGATGTTACGCTACGTTGAATCTCGTGTTTTTATTAACAACAGGTACATCGACCGAACTCAAACGCCACTGACGATGCAAATTTCAAAACTACTGCCGAATTAAAACCTTCGATCCGTATTTTTGATTCGACAGATTCCTAACCGTAGAGAGAGAGAGAGAGAGAGAGAGAGAGAGAGAGACGTATATATTTTTTATACATTTTTTTTTTTTCTCTAATTAGACATTTCTTTTTTTTTTTCTTCTACGAGAACTTTTTTCCCATCGCACCTTTTTTCTCCTCTCCCCCCCCCCCTCCCGCCACACTCACACTCCCACTCCCAGTCCTTCCCACCCTTTTTCATTTTCGTCGCGACACTCCATGGATTTGGATTTTCTTGCTTTTTTTTCTTTTTTTTTTTTTTCTTCAATAAACAAGCAACGACGTTTCTTTTCGTTTCTTCTTCTACTTTTTTTTCTTCTTTTGTGTTTTTTTTTCTTTTTTTTTTTTGAAGAGATTCAAAAAATTTCTACTCTCTATCTGACAATATTTCCTCTCTCTATTGCTATATTTTGATTAGGCATTTCTTTTTTTTTTCTCTCGTAATAGGGTAATCTTCCCTCTATTAATAAGAAATGATTTATTTTTATGTTCTCTCTTTTGTTTTTTTCTTTTTTTTTTTCATTTTCCATGAAAAGAGAATTGGGGAAAGAGAATTGGACGTACGCAAAAAAGTAATCATCATTAAAATCCATTGATCGACGACGTTCCTTCGTTTCTTCGTTTATTTGCTCCCCTCCTACCTAACCTCCCCCCTTCCCCAGCCCTGCAAAAAAAAAAAAAAGAAAAGAAAAAAACAAGTGGATATTTTAAAAAAAGGAAAAAGAGAAAGGAAAAAAATCAGAGTAGGAGTGTCTCAAGAAAGAAATTGGCCGATGTAGTAATAACGCCCCCTCTCACCCTTCTCTCGACCCCTACGACTAAACACCACCACCCCCCCACCCCTCCCAACGCCCTCCACCCTCGCCATCCCCCCGTAAAAAAAATTTACATCGAAATGATATTAACGCGTAACGAACCGTGTAACCATTAAAATAATTCGACAATACCAATTCGCAATACATTAGTTATCCATAGAATGATCGAGCGACGGTAACATAAGGAAGATACAAGGGCTCATAGAGGCACTTATGTCACTTGCTCTATAGTAGGTTGGGTGGATGGGTGGATGGGTGGATTTTGAGTTGGTTGGTTGGTAAGAAAGATGGGACGGAGTGAAGTGGAGTGAGCTGGGTTAGGGTGAGGTGGGGAGAAAGCATCAGAGAGATATATACGAAGATACGCCCTCCATCTGTCCACCCTCAGTGGGGGTGCCAATGTCGTAACGCCTCCCTATTCTGAACAACCCTCTTCGACACATCTCTCTCTCTCTCTCTCTCTCTCTCTCTCTCTCTCTCTGTCTATATATCGTTCTCTTGTTCACATGAACATAAATATATTGAGAGAAGAAGAAGAAGAAGAAAGAAAAAAAAAGAAAAAAAAGAAAAAGGAAAAAGGGGTGACAAGATTTTTTTTTATGATGGTAACTTGTTCCTTTCAGGAATTAAACTCGATTATAACGCGTTACATAGGAAGCAATGAAAAAGAGAAAGAGATAGAGAGAGAGAGAGAGAGAGAGAATAAAGAAAGAAAGAAAATAAAAAAGGGAATAAATAGAGTCAAGGGATGAACAGGTGTCCCTACTAAAAGTGGGTGTTACGACCTGGCCCATCATGGTTGACTTAGGGGTTGCTCAATATCATCTAGCCAATTTATGAACACTTTGTGTTCAACTTGTCTAAGGGAGGGGGTAGGGGGATGGGTGGGGGGTGGGGGAATCCAACACGCGTAAAGAATTTCTCTAATACCAACAAACTCCATAGATTATTTCTAATTAATAGAAAATCTATTCGGGGATAGATTTATTCTAATCGTTTGTTGATATATTAAAAATAATATATATATATATATATATTTATTAGATTTAATTTTTAATAAATTATATTGTACGAGCGTAAACGTGTATAAGTATTTTATATGAAATAAATTTGAGAGAAAAAGAAAAAAGAAGATCGTTAGAAATTTGATAAAAATTCTCTTTTATGTCATTGATTAACGATCAAAACGAATTATATGATGTATTTAAAAAAATATTTTTAAAAAATTAATAATCGATCGATCGAAATTAATCGTAAAACAATTGAATATTTGTAGATTACTAATATGTATATAAATTTTCTTTTCCCATTTTGATCATTTACTTTTTCTTCCCATTTTGTTTTTTAAGGAACGTTGCCCCCCCTCCCCGCCCCCCGCAAAAAAAGTAACATTGCCTCGTCCCTTTTTTCTTTCTTTCTTTCTTTCTTTCTTTCTTTTTTTTTTTTTTTTTTTTTATAATTTAATACGATCAAATTTAAACGGGGCTAAAACGGGGAGAAAATTTTTCTTCTATTTCTTCTTTTATCATTTTCCTTTTTTTTTCTGTTATTCTTTTTTTCTTTTTTCTTTTTCCCTTTCTCCTTTTTCATTGCCCGATGATTTTCGGACTGTACGTGTAATCCTCAAAGAGGATTCTACCGAACCGAGTTTGTAAGTACGCGATCGAAAAGATGTTTCGTTGTAACAAAAGTTAATATGTATTATATACACGAATAAGAAAGAAATAGTTGTATTGGTTTGGTGGTGGGTAAGCTGGGAAATGGGGGTCCCAGATGACCCGATGGCCTGGCACGTATGAGGCCCCAGACTGCTGGGCCCGACTCCCGGACTCAGTGGTTCTAACAGAAGGTAACTTTGAAGTTTCTTGAGAGCTTCCTCTCTCTCTCTCTCTCTCTTTACCTCCCACTCTCCTTCATGTATATATATATATATATATATATATATATATATATATATATATCTCTTTCATTCTTTCACTATCTCTCCCTCTCTCTTCCTCCTCTTCTCTTTTCTCGAAGCCAGTTGCCTTCTCGTAGCCTATACTTATCCTCCTACTAATACCACCACCACTACTAGCATCACCCCCTCCTCTTCTTACCTTCGGTTACCTTATACTTATTGCCTCTGCTCGGGGCCTGCCCCTACAGGGTGTGTTATTATTATCTGACATTATCTATAATTCTGAAGCGGGCAGGAAGCCCACTTAGGGATTGTGATAGCCCCCGTGATTAAAGCACCCTACCCCTCACCCACCTACATATATATATATATATATATATATATATATTGTAGTATACACCTACACTATTATATAGGATACATTTACAGGATCTTTCAAAACGATTTGCTTAGATGAATTTTATTTTCTACGAGAAGACGGAAGTATCCTCGATCTTTTCTTTTCCTTTTTTCTTGTTTCCTTTTCTCAAAATCATGATTGTTAATATGAAATATTGTTGCGTATGGTATGTAAGAGGAAAATGAGAGAGATAGAGAGAGAGAGAGAGAGAGAGAGAAAAAGAAAAAGATAAGGAATAACCACAAGAAATGGAAAAAAATGAAGAAATACAGAGGATGAAGAAAGAAAGAAAAAATGGAAGGGGGGGGGGGGCAAAGTGAAAAAAAAAAAGAAAAAAAAAGAATTAATATCGATCCGAAGTTACGATATTACTTATGAGTTATACTCTCACTGAACCGGTTTTCTCTTCATCCAGGATACCTTTCGTCGGAAATATCATAGACGTCTAAGAGACGATAAAGGAGTTAACTATCACGTGGGTGATCCACGATCGGATCTATATCTGATCGTGGCTGAAGGAACCTGTATAGAAAACTTATATCTCTAATCGTACACCACCGCCCCCCCCCCCACTTCCCCAATAGAAGAACCCAAAGAATTCACGACAGTAGGCATTCTTATTGCGGACTCTAGAAAACTCTAATACATATATATATATATATATATATAAAAATTGCTTGTTTGATTATAAACCGGAAAAAGTTGGGAATTCAAAAGAAAAGAAAAAAAAAAAAAAAAAAAAAAAGAGAGAAAAAAAATATATACGTATACACATATTTTTTAATATATTTTTTATACTCAATAAAAACTCAGTCCTCTATACGTTGTATATATGTATGCATGTATGTATGCGTGTATGTGTCTCTATCTTTTTTACGATTTAATCGTTCAATTTTTATTTCTATTCTTCTTTCTATCCCCTTTTTTTATTTAATTTCTTATTTATTTGTTCACAAAATCCCAGTATAGATATAGATAAGGTATTATCTTTTGGATAAGAATTTTTGTACAATGTAATATATACAGTAGCCATATATATATATATATATATATATATCGAGTTTGAATATAGTTGAAGGGGGCTGCTGAACAGCAGCCAATAAACTTTCCTAATTCGTCCTTGATCCATCACAGGCGCTAATTTAATGTACCCCTATCTTACCTTCCTTTATCTTTTGTTTTTTGGCTTTGATCTATAAAGGAACGATCGAAGGGTATATAGACGAAAATAAGAAAAAAAGAAAAAAGAAAAAAAAAAAGAAAAAAGAAAAAGAAAGAAAAAAAGAAGAAAAAGAAAAAGTGGAAGGAAGTGAAAGATGGGAAAAGAAAAAGGAAAAGAGAAAACGGAGAGATAGAGATAGAGATAGATAGATAGATAGATAGAGAGAGAGAGAGAGAGAGAGAGAGAGAGAGAGAGAAAAATAATAATAATAATAATAATGAGAGAATTTCAATGAATACCCTTAAGGCATTTCGAAGGGCCAACCGGGCAACAGTAGGCATTCAAGAAAACGGCCCTGGAGTAATCATCGACCGATTATAAACCGAAAAATGCCGGAAACCATTTACGTGTCGCGACGTGAACACTTAGCCATCCTTGGAACCACACCTTTGTCGGTTTTGTTTCTTAACAGAATAAATCGTCTAATATATTTCGATATATACAATCCTATTTCTTTCCTTTGTTTAATTTTTTTTTCTTCTTTTCCTTTCCTTCCATTTTTTGCATCTTTTTCTCTTCTTTTTCTTTCTTTTTTCTTTTTTTTTTTTCACTATAGGAAATTCAACTTCTAATGTCAACGAAGTATATATATATATATATATGTATATATGTATATAAATGTCGATACGTATCTACGTTCGTTGGACCCCTGTGGTCCAAACGGAAGGTGGTAAAGTGGGTTGGAGTCTTCCTCGTTTGACTTTCTCCCTCTCTCTCTCTCTCTCTCTCTCTCTCTGTCTGTCTGTCTCTCTGTCTCTGTCTCTCTACTTGGCAACGGGGGACCGATTATGGTGATGCTTTTGGACACTCTGCTACCGTGCACGTGCCTATCATATGGGAATCTCAGACGTCATCGATCGTCGTCAACGATATCCGGATATGTTCTACCAAAGAATCAGGCTTCTTGGAATACTTGGATAATATTTAACTAACCTTTTCAATCGACAAATATTATTTTGATTTATTTATTTTCTTTTTTTCCCCCCCCCCCCTCCAATGAAACAACCATGAAATTTCTTATACCATTTCTATTTATTCCTTTCTTTATTATTACTCTTTTTTCTTTATCTTTTCTCACTTTCCTCAAATTATCATCTTTGATAATTCATTTTATTACAATGTGGACAAATAATTGCTTTCTCTTTTTTTTTCTTTTTTTCTTTTTTTTGTTTACTTTTAAAATTAGACCTAAACAATGAAACATAATATCTCTCTTTCTCTCTCTCTCTCTCTCTCTCTCTCTCTCTCACACACATATTCTTTAATATTAGAACGTATAATTCAGACGTGAAACGTTGTTCGAACTAAATCATTTCTAATTTCTAATTATTATCGATACGAGTATCAATGAATTGATCAAAAGAAGATTTTGAATTTTTGGATTTTAGAAAGTTGTGCGACTTCAATCTTTTCTTTTTTCTTTGTTTTTTTTTCTCTCTCTCTCTTTCTTTCTTTGTTTTTTTCCTTCTTCTTCTTCTTCTTCTTTTTCTTCTTCTTCTTATTCTTCCTCGACAGACTTTTGCGTTCCCATGACGATCGAGGTGACGCGAAGGATCTCGTTCACTTTGTACGACGATCTTCGATCAAATTTCGCGGAACATTTTCAAGGTCAATCGTACGAACCAATTTCTTTTTCTAACGAGTATATCGGTACCTGTTAGTTTCTACGTAAGGTTAT
The DNA here is from genome assembly GCF_910589235.1 of Vespa crabro. Taxonomy (NCBI): domain Eukaryota; kingdom Metazoa; phylum Arthropoda; class Insecta; order Hymenoptera; family Vespidae; genus Vespa; species Vespa crabro. Next base: position 2,389,580 of record NC_060979.1, read on the forward strand.
CAATCACGATATCGATCCTTGGCTAAATTGAATATATTATCGAAGATTTTCAGAGAGAGAGAGAGAGAGAGAGAGAGAGAGAGAGAGAGAGAGAGAAAGGCCATCCACGTGATCCCACTTACTATTAATACGCCACGTATTATCGTGCCATTTCGTTCGTTAACGTCTACTCCGCACATTGTTCTCTTGTCGAATGAAACCATTTAATGGAACACACCCACACACGCACGCACACACACACACACACGCACACACATACATACATAAACACACGTTTATCACTGTAATCAATTTTGACTTGATTGTCAACCTGCCGATCGCTTCGTTACGGAAGCAAGTCAATAAATTCTCTTTCGAATTTAGAATCCAATGATGAGATACTACTTCAATGATTCCAACGAAGAATTTTCCTTACGTTCGCTTAATCTTCAATTTAAGGATTTCCTTATGGAATCCAAATAATTCCGTTTTATTGTCAATTTCTCGAATTTCTTACGATTTCGTTTTCGCATAAGTACACGACCGTCGGGAACGATCTTCGTCCAACGTTCCATTCATTATTTTCAATGATTTAAGATCTTACGAGTGCTTCTCCTTCACTTTTTTTTTTTTCAATTTTATTTGCATAAGAAATGAAAGAAAAAAAAAAAAAGGAAGAAAAAGAAGTAATAATAGACTGAATTATACAGTTCTTAACGTGACTCTTTTCTAATCGTTATTTTAAGAATATCTATCAATGAACGTTAAAGAAATATTATCTAATTCAAAGTCTTTCGATATTCTGTCATCTAAAAAAAAAAAAAAAGCGAGAATTAATCAAATGAAAAATGTTACCAAATCATTTATCAACATTACGAAATAAATGATCAACGTAGTCATTAAAATCATAAATTTTTAAAACCCATACGACACATCAATATTATCCCATAATAAATAAACCTCATTGTTTTCCCTTCAATATTAAATATTCCGTTCAATAATTAATTGAATCCATTCGATATTTATATATCGATACAGTATAAAAAAAAGAAAAGAAAAAAAAAAAAAAATACCAAACATTATTCTCCCCATTCATCCCAAAAAACAAAAACGTTACCAAATCATTCCGCAATAGATAATTAATGACTGACGAGACATTGACCTACAAAAATCCTTATAACCTATATATAAAATAGATCCCATTAACGTAATCCCATAAATACAAAAGCCAGTTCGTTCCTTAGACCCTTTTCCTTTTCTTTTTTTTTTTTATCTTAAGAAACGATTTCTTCCATCCCACCCTTGTTCTCCCACTCTCGTCGTTTCTCTTTCTCTGAGAATCTTCTCACTTAAAGCTCAAACTTAGGAAATTCGTAGGGGTGAGGTGAGGTGGGGTGGCGGTGGGGGGTAAAGGGAGGGGGGGTAGGATGGGGGGGGGGGGCGGCGGCGATCAGTCACCAGTCGGCGAGATAAATCTGACTCATAAGTTACCAGGGAACTCCCGTAGGCTAAGGGTTGCCCTATCTACGGGGGATGCTGTAGGAAAGAGCGAGAGAGAGATAGATAGATAGATATATATATATAGAGAGAGTGAGAGAGAGAGAGAGAGAGAGAGAGAGAGAGAGACAGAGAGAGGTACCCTCGGTGTAGCCCATATCAAGATCTCTTTGCATCTCTGCGAGGCGAACGGCGACACGGAGGGACGTACAGGGCAAAGGGAGAGAGGAGAAGATAGGGAGGTATAGGAGACAGGATGGATGAGGGGATCTGGAGGGAAGAGGATGCAGAGGGGTTAGGAATGGGGGTGTAGTGGGCCACGGGGGTGCTTATCTCTACGTTATTCCCGAAGGGCGAGCCCCGTCAGCCTGGGAGCTGCCAGATAACGTCCTTTCCCCTCCCCTGTTCGACTCTATGATACCCTTTTGCCTATACTGGGTGTCGAAGTCGTCGAACCTATCTCGAATTTTGTACAACCCCCTCCCTCTCTCCCGCCCTCTCTCTCTCTCTCTCTCTCTCTCTCTCTCTCTTCTTAGATTTCAATGACTATCCTCTGCAAGATCAACCACCCTAAAAGTTTACTTCTTAAAGGGGAAGAAAAATTAAACATTATAATCGTTGTTCTGTCATTTTGGAAAATGACGATGAGAATTTGGTGACCTTTGTTTGTGATATAGTATTAATATATATATATATATAAGCATGTGTTTATATATGTGACTATCTGTGTGTTATTATTAATTTTTATTTTTATTGTTAGTAATTATTATTGTTATGTGGGGGGGTTTCTTTTTTTTATGTTTGTATGTCATTGATATTGTTATATTATAAATAATTTTGTAAAGAGATATAAATTATAAATTATATGTATTATTATATATATATATATATATATTTATATAGATAAGATGTTATAAAAAGAAAAAACTTGTAATAGAAAATAATTATCATAAAAATTCTTAGATAATATTATTGAGAAAAGAAAAAAAAAAAAAATGAGATTGTAGGGATTCTTGAAATATCGATTAAGAACGTGACGTAAGGAACAACCCGGTATATATATATATATATATATATATATATATATTATAATTTCTGATAATCCAAGATAATTTTGCGGGCGGAGAAAAAGTTTGGGGAAGAAAAATTTCCACGAATATTTTCTGAATAAATTGTGATACAATAAAGGGAAACAAAAAAACGAAGGAATGAAATAGTAAAAGAAAAGAAAAGAAAAGAAAAGAAAAGAAAAGAAGAGAAGAGAAAAGATAATCAATACGGGGTTGCGTCAAATATTTTGTCAATTTGCAATAACCTCTTGGGATAGATAAGAAATTTTCAAAGGACCAAATTATCGAAAGAATTTTTTCTTTCTTGATAAACTACGTAATTGAAAAAAAAAAAAAAAAAAAAAAGAAGAACAAGTGTACGAAACATCATAAATAAAAAAGAAAAAAAAATTGGAATTACACAGAATCGTGCAGTATATTTTTATTCAAAAAAAAAAAAAAAAAAAAAAAAAAAAAAAAAGAACAGAAAAAAACGAAGAACGTGACGTAAGAAACAACCCCCGACATATTATGTAATTTTTGAAAAGTCCTTAAAAAGACGAAGAGAAAAGAAAGAAAAAAAGAGAAAAGAGAGAAAAAGTAAGAAAGCCAATGAAACTCGATAATCGTGAAAAATTTTCGTTAACAAAAAAGAAAAAGAGATAAAAGGATGCTCAAAGAAAAGAACACAAAAAAAAGAAAACAAAAAAGAAAAAAAAGAAGGAAAAAAAAACAAAATTACCACAAATATTTTCTATATAAACTTCGTCGATAAGCAAACAAAAAAAAAATATATATATATATATAATGTAATAAAATATATATTACACGAACGAAATCTTTAAAAAAAAAAAAAAAGGGGGGGAAAAAAATAAAGAAAGAAAAGAAAAAGAAGAAGAAAAAGAATAAAATAAAGGGGAGAGGGGGGGTGGGGCGAGGAAAAAAAAAATAAAAATAATAATAATAAAAGAGAGGAAATAAAGAAAAAAAAAAAAAGAGAAAAAACAAAAAGAAGAATAAAGAGAAAGGGAAGATTAAACGAGCAATATTAAATCCATAAGAAGAGAAATTATTTCTAACAAATAAAAGAAATAGAATCGGCAAAGTAATAACATAACATAAGAAACACCCAGTATAAACGATCGACGTCCCATTTCTGTAGTAGAACGTCCTGGTCGGTCCAAGATAAGCCACCCTCTCTCTCTCTCTCTCTCTCTCTCTCTCTCTCTCTCTTTTTCTCGCGTTCCTTGGATCCCGCGAAGGGTGATCGGCCGCTCGTGAAATAAGCTTCGCAGGGTTTTGGTGGTCGCGCTTTTGGGGAGGCTTAGAAGGGCGTTTGTGCACGCTTTCTCCCGAAACGACTGACTACCGACTCTCTTTTAGCTATGTATATACTTCCGAATCATCCCTCTTCTCTCTCTCTCTCTCTCACTCTTTCTGGCCCGCAAAACAGAGCCCTCGAAGGGCCTCCCAGCTGCCGATGACGTTTCCACGTGGGTACCCGCGAGGCTCGCGTGTTTTCGACGTCACCCTGATGATTTTACTCGACTCCTACCACCTCCCTCCCTCTCTACCCCCTCTCTCTCTCTCTCTCTCTGTCTCTGTCTCTGTCTCTCTTTCTCTCTGTCTTTCTTTCTCTGTATTTATTTATATGTATGTATGTATGAATGTATATATATATATATATATATATATATATATATATATATATATATATATATATATATATATATCTGTCTCTTTTTCTCTTATTGATGTTGTTCTTCGCCTTTTCGAGGGTTCGTCGCTTGAACCTTAAAGATTGGTGTTCCTTTTTCTTTCTTCTTTTTTTTAATTTGTTTGATTAATAAAAAAAAAAAGAAAAGAAAAAAAAAAGGAAAACGAAAAAAATGGAGAAGAAAAAAATTTGATAAGAGAGAAAAAAAGAAGATAAGAGAAGAAAATTTCTAAATCACATTTCTTTCCTCGAACATTGCTTGTTTCTTTCCTCTTGTTAATTTTCTCTTTTCGTCTTTCTTTCTTTTTTCATTTTTTTTTTTCTTTTCCTGTCTTTTCTTTTTTCTTTTTTCTTTTTCTTTTGTAACGAATTGTCACTCGAGAATTATGTAGATTTGATTTTTTTTTTTTTTTTTTTAATTATATTTTATTTTCATTTCTTTTTTATTTCTTTTATCGTACAAATAATTATTTTAGATTGCCGATAATTAATAATGAATTGAATTGAAATGAAATGATATATAATAAAATGTATTGAAATAGAATAAAGTGAAACGCAATGAAATGAAATAAAATGAAATGAAATGAAATAAAATGAAGTGAGTTGAAATGAAACAAAATGAAACAAAATGAAACAAAATGAAATAAAATGAAATAAAATAAAATGAAATGGAATGAATTAAAATGAAATAAAATAAAATGAAATAAAATAAAATGAAGTGAGTTGAAATGAAACAAAATGAAACAAAATAAAATGAAATAAAATAAAATGAAGTGAGTTGAAATGAAATAAAATGAAACAAAATGAAATGAAATGAAATGAAATAAAATGAAATAAAATGAAATGGAATGAAATAAAATGAAATAAAATAAAATAAAATAAAATGAAATGAAATGAAATGAAATGAAGTGAGTTGAAATGAAATAAAATGAAACAAAATGAAATGAAATGAAATAAAATAAAATGAAATGGAATGAAATAAAATGAAATAAAATAAAATAAAATAAAATAAAATGAAGTTAGTTGAAATGAAATAAAATGAAACAGAATGAAATAAAATGGAATAAAATGAAATAAATTGAAATGAAATGAAATAAAATGAAATGAAATGAAATAAAATGAAATAAAAGAAAATGAAGTGAGTTAAAATGAAATATAATGAAATAAAATGAAATAAAAAAAAAAGAAATGAATGAAAATTAAATGAAAGAACGAATCGTACAATTTACGTTGTTGTTTAATTATCGTTATTGTTTATAAACTTAAACGAAGTGTCATCATAACAAAATTAAATTAATATTAATAACACCTGTTGTTTATTTAAATACAAAATTCGAAAAACTTTTTACATCGATTAACGAACGATGAAATATTTTAATAGATAGTAGAAACAAATAGAAAAAAATAATACCATGATAATTTATCTACGATATAATTTTTAAAAAAATCTTTATATCGTTCTTCGATCGAATCAGAAATTTACAAAATATTACAAATATTCGTATATAATCGATGTTACATAAACGATTAACCGGTTTAAGGAAGATCGAACGTCCATGATGTGTGAAATTTTGCAGTCGAAATGAACAGTAGCAGCAAAGAAAAAAAAGGGGGAAAAAAATAAAAAAAAATAAAAAAAAAAAACAGAAGACTTACACAGCTGTCTGTTTATATATACGATCCAAGGGCAAAAAAATAATTACACCTGTAATTTTTTTTTCTCTCTTTTTTTCTTCGTAGAAATCCAATAAAATTCTTACGTCATTTATTAGCCGATCTGAAATTTTTTAAAGATTAATTTAACAAAAATGAAATCAGTATGATAAGAATGATTAACATCTTCAAAAAGAAACAAAAAAAAAAAAAAAAAAGAATGAAGAAAAAATATCAAAGCTCGCAGAAAGAAACTTACAGACGTCGTTTACATGGAAATTCAGAAAAGAAAAACAAAAAAAGGAATATTACAATCGTAACTCGCTTATTTACAAATTCGAAGAAAAAAAAACCTCTAAATACGAAATATACAAACCCAATTCGAAATTTCCCCCTGTGCTGTACCTAAAAAAAAAAAAGAAAATTCTCTCCTTAATTTCGAATTCAATGTGACAAAGGTGATCGAAAAAAAATTTGACCTGTTAGAAAAAAAAAAAAAAAAAAAAGAAAGAAAAAAGAGAAGAAACAAAAGAAACAAAAGAAAAAGAAAAAGATCAAAGGGATTACAGAAAACAAAATTACAGCTATAATTTACATGTAAAATAGAAAAAGAAAAGCTAATTAATAAGGTGTACAATAAAATATTATGAAGTGATAATAATATGCGAAAACGAAATTTCGTAAATAAAATATACGAGCCCATTGGAAATTTCCCCTTCTGCCTCCTCAAAAAAAAAAAAAAAAAAAAAAGAAAAGAAAACAAGAAACAAAAAACAGAAAAAAAAAAACCAAAAGATTAATTTCTCCGAAATCAATGTACGACTGACCTGGTTCAAAAGGAGGAAAGAAAAGACAAAAAAAGAAAAAAGAAAAGAAAAAGAAATAAAGAGAGAGAGAGAGAGAGAGAGAGAGAGAGAGGGAACAAGAAAAAAGAGAGGAAAAAAAAATATGATGAAAAAAGAAAAAAGAAAGGAAAAGAATAAAAAGGAAACAGAAATCAAAGGAATCATGGTAAGCGAATAAGCGATCAAAGCTTAGAAAGTCGGATTTAGAAAAGGGTCGGAATATTTTATTCGAGAGAGACAGAGAGAGAGAGAGACAGAGAGAGAGAGAGAGAGAAAAGAGAAAAAAGAGACAGACGGACAGAGAGAGAGAGAGAGAGAGACAGAGAGAGAGAGAGAGAGAGACAGAAAAAGAGAAAGAGAGCGATAGAGAGAGAGATAGAGACAGATATAGAGATAGAGATAGATAGATAGATAGATAGATAGATAGATAGAGAGAGAAAGAGTTTCACTCGGGGTCAGGTAGAAAAATAGATCGCGTCGGATGGTCTCGGTGGTTTGGGCTATTGTTTCGCGTGACACCCGGTGCGTATCGGTGCTGGTGGTTGCTTGGTTGGTTTGCTTGGTTGGTTGGTTGGTTGGTTGGTTGGTTGGTTGGTTGGTTGGTTGGTTGGTTGGTCATAGCTGCAAACGAGCGTAAAACTCGACCAGAACAATGGCACGTGGTGTGTGCGTGCCATATTTTGGGTGCCATCATACATACACCCACACACCCACACACATACATACATACATACATACATACATACATACATATATATATATATATATATATACATATCATTGTTTAATTTAAAATGTACGATATAGAAAAGAAAAAATATTCAATAATGGACGTGTTTTGATTAAATACAATCAAGAAGAAAGAAAGAAAGAAAGAAAGAAAGAAAGAAAAAAGAAAAGAAATAGTAACATTTTTTTCGTTTTTATTACAAAAAACAAGAAAGAAAGAAAGAAAGGAAAGAAAAAAAGAATCTTCTTCAATCTAAGATTAATCTAATTGTCTTGGAATTGTTTGAGAAATTTTGTCTTTTGTCATAATTAATATTACCAAGAGGATGGGAGGGAGGTAGGGAAGGGCGAGGAGGAGGAAGGGGCTTGAAAAAATTTGATTGAAATTATTTTATTATTATGGCGATAATCGCTTATTCGTCTTATATTCTTTTGCTTTCTTTTATCCTTTTTTTTTCTTATTCTCTCTCTCTCTCTCTCTCTCTCTCTCTCTCTCTCTCTCTCTCTAACGACCGAAGTTAACGCAACGAAAAACAAACAAAAAAAAAAAGAAATACAGAGCACTGCTGGAGTGTCGTATCTCGATTAAAAAAAAAAAAAGAAAAAAAAAAGAAGAAAAAAGGAAAAGACGAAACAAAAAAAAAAATATATATATATATATATATATATATATATATTTTTTTTTCTTTTTTTCTAAGGGCTTTTCTCGAACTCTAGGTAGGGTCTCTGAACGTTATCTCCCCCTTCGAATGAAATTATTCGCGAGCCATTGACTCTTCGTTTCACTTCAAATCGGACGAGGGTTGTACGAGAACGTTAAAAAGTTAGGTATAAATCTTGGAGATTATTTTCCTTCTCCTATCTCTCTCTCTCTCTCTCTTTTTTCTTTTTTTTCTTCTTCTTTTTTTTTTTTTTTTTTTTTGGTTCGACAATCTCGTCGACGTTATTATTATTAGTTATTATTGTTGTCGTTGTTGTCGTTGTCGTTGTCGTTGTTGTTGTTGTTGTTGTTGTCTTTTTCTTTTTTTCTTTTTTTTTCCTTCGATCCGACAATCTTTATCGTTGTTATTATTATTTGTTGTTGTTTTGTTCTCTTTTTACTTTTTTTCTTTTTCTTCTTTGGGCTGACGAATCTCATCGTCGTTATTATTTATTATCGTTGTTGTTGTTGTTGTTGTTGTTGTTGTTGTTGTTGTTGTCGTTTGTTTATTTTTCTATTTAATTTTTCTTCCCCCTATTTTTTTTGGGGGGGGGGGGAAGGGTCCGACAATGTCATCGTTGTTTTTATTTTTTGATTTATTGTTGCTGTTGTTGCCTTTTTAATTTTTTTAAATATTTTTTTTCTTTGGTCCGACAATTTAATCATCGTTATTATTTATTGTTGTTGTTGTTGTTGTTGTTGTTGTTTTCTTTAGTTTTTCTTTTGTATTTCTTTTCTTCTTCTTTCTTGCTCCGACAATTAAATCATCGTTATGATTTATTATTGCCTTTAGTTGTTGGCAATTTATTTTATTCCCTTTTTCTTTCTTCGATCCAACAATCTGATCGTCGTTATTATCTATTGTTGTTGTTATTGTTGTTGTTGTTGTCGTCATTGTTATTGCCCCTTTAATTTTTCCCCTCTCTTTCTTTTGTTTTGTTTTTTTTTTTTTCTCTTTTATTTATAAACGTAACGATCATTGTCGAGAATGATTATCGGGAAGAATATTGAGAAATGAGAAGGAAACAGGTGGGGTGTGTCTTAAAGAACAGCTGTGTCGAAGAAAGAATAAGATTTGGTCAAAAGATTAGAACCCGACATGACGTGGTAAGTTAACTTTCTTTCTTTTCCTTCCTTTTTTTCTTTCCTTTTCCATTTCTCTCTCTCTCTCTCTCTCTCTCTCTCTCTCTCATTTTTTTTTCTCTCCTTCTCTCCTTTTTTTCTTCTTCTTCTTCTTCTTTTGTCGAGGAGGAGTCTCGATATCGGGATAAATATCGCGAGGAATATTGGAGCCAAGTCACGGTTGTGTTCCGGTCAATCAAAAGGTCAAAATGGTGCGGATACGGCCCAAGAGAGTGAAAGAAGAGAGAAGAAGAAAAAAAGGGAGACAAAAAAGAAGAAGTAGAAGAAGAAGTAGAAGAAGAAGAAGAAGAAGAAGAAGAGAAACGGAAGGTTGAAAGGTAACAATCATAATGATGGTCGATCAGGAAAAACATATGGTGGATTAATCGAGGCGTGTGCCCTGTTTCTGAAGAAAGATCCCGTCGGGTACCAGATGACAGAAAGTGAAAGAGAGACAGAAAAAGAAAGAGAGAGAGAGAGAGAGAGAGAGAGAGAGAGAGGGAGAGAGGCAGATGACCTAGTATAAGTCCCTAAAATATCCCCAGAAGATCGAAAAGTTTAGAAAAGTTTGTTTCGAAAGAGAAGCAAAGTCATACACAGGATCGGACAAGGCATTGAAAAATTGTTTCTTCTTATGGTGTTTCCATCTCCCCCTCCCCCTGCCTCCCCACTGTCTCCCACGTCATCCCATCCCACCCTCGGCCCCATAAAGTTAGTTCTTACTGGGAAGAAGAAGAAGAAAAAAAGAAAATGTTTTTTTTTCTTCACTGCATATGTATGCCTATATGTATGTATGTGTATGAGAGAGAGAGAGAGAGAGAGAGAGAGAGAGAGAGATACGTACGATGACTAGTCATCAACATTTTCGAGGTCGAGCGGCAAAACTTCAAGGACCTTCACGAAGGCCAGAAACACTCGCTTGGCCCCCTAATTATCACTACGGGGGTTCCCCTTTCGGGCACGGGACCTCTTCTGGTACAAAACTGCACAGCAGGGGTCTTACTGGTGAATCCCCTTTAACCCCTCGCTACGTCTTTCCTTCCTACCCTCTCTCTCTCTCTCTCTCTCTCTTCATTATGTGATCCTGCAGAGTTTACTAATATTTTTATTTCTTCAGAAAGATCGGCAAGTGTAGTTAGTCCTAGGAATGGATTCATTGAGAACCACTTGTTGACATTTGTTGAATGAAATTAACTGGTTACCATCACCCCCTCATCCACCCCCTTTATCATCATCCACAATCTCTCACCTCTCTCTCTCTCTCTCTCTCTCTCTTTTTTTTCTCTCCTATCTTTTTTCCTTTTCTTTTCTTTTTTTTTTGTTTCTTTTTTCATTCTTGCTTTACTTGTTTTCTTTTCTTCTCGTAAAGTCCGAGGAAATTTTTTCTTTTTTCTCTTTTTGGCTAATTTCAAAAATCGTCGTTTCCTCTCTCTCGATCGGTCAGACTTTTTCGTTTTTGGTTTTTTGTTCCTTCTTTTTTTTTTTTTTATCTTCTTTCCTTCTTTCTACCCTTCAAATTCGAACTAATCGTTCGTCGAATATCTATGGAAAAATTGAGAACCACTTGTTGACATTCGTTGAATAAAATTGACTGGATCCATCCCCCCCTCTTCGTTCCCCTCCCCCTCCCACCCTTATCCTCACGCCACGTCTTTTGTTTCTTTTTTTTTTTTTTTTTTTTTTTTTTTGTAAAAGTCAAAAATATTATTTTTGTCACGACAATTTCTTTCTTCTCGATTTAAGATTTTCCTTTTCTTCTTTTTATTTCTCTCTCTCTCTCTCTCTCTCTCTCTCTCTCTCTCTCGATTTGAAAAAAATATTGAGAACCACTTGTTGATATTTCTTACGATTTTTTTTTTTTTTTTTCAAAACGATTTGTTAATCGATAACAAATCCCATTGGAAATATTTCTTTTTTTTTTTTTTACTATATATGAGAACCACTTGTTGTCATACATCGTGGAAATTCATATTTGAATAGAGATTAGAACGATTTGTCGAAATTTTTCGTACCTATTGGACGTTCCATTTCGAAGGGTTGGGTGAGGGGTTATAGTAGGGGGTAAGTTAAAATAAAAAAAAAATCAACAATAAATAATTACGAACGATCTTACGTTACATCGCGAAGGAATGGCGTCAAATGTAATATAGTTAATAGTTTGGAATAACTTATTTTGACAATTTTCTCGGTAAAACGAAACAGAACAAAAGAAAACAAAACAAAACAAAACAAAACAAAATAAAATAAAAAGAATAAAAAAAGATCAGATACACGCCACTATATCTAATCACTACGAACAGATCTACGAATCAATTTAAATTCAAACGACAAATCGTTCATTTGAAAAATTACGATAGATAATGAAAAGAGATAGAAAGAAAGAAGAAGCTCATCTCGTGTTAATCGTTATTTCTAATCGTTTGTATTGAAGTCATAAATAAATAAATAAATAAATAAATAAATAAATAAATGAATGAATGAATGAAGAAAACAAAGACCTGCAACAAGAAGATAATAAATTTCTTCCTAATAGAAGTATTTCCTATGAAACACGAAATATTATCCGGAGTGGTGAACAGTAGTTTCACAGTTCGATTGAACATAATCAGGAGAAGCATAACTCAACCACCGATCGTTCTTAGCTGAGGGTATGTGTGCCCAGAAGTTGTTACGATGGAAAGAAAGAAAGAAAGAAAGAAAGAAGGAAAGAAAGAAAGATAGAGTAGTAGAGTAGGATAGGATAGGATAGGGTAGGGTAGGGTAGGGTAGTTTGAAAAGGGCCAGAAGTAGGAATGCGAGGTTGTCTCGTGCACGCATTCGCCACCACGAATCCACCCCCAAGTCGACACTTGGTTGGGCTCGCAGCAGTTACAGGACACGTATAGGACGAGGGGTTGCTGTTCACCGTTTGATCGTTGATGTTTTGCTCCCTGAGTTAAAGAGAAGAAGTAGGAAGTAGGAATAAAGACGGATATAAACCTAAAGAGAGACAGACAGAGAGAGAGAGAGATAGATAGAGGAAGCACACTTCGTCTTTCCCACGTGCTGCTCGATGCAAACAACGTGCATCGCGTGTTCACCTATACGTGCAGCCGTCATTCTAGAAAAGGGAACAGGATTAGTCAGGGGTTGGTTACAATAGCGAAAGAGAGAGAGAGAGAGAGAGAGAGGGATGGGGGTGGTGGATCCGTGGATGATTGCTGGGCTGGCCGCGTGACGGTAACTACTGGGGCTTGGCATGACGGACAGGCCGACGGCTCTACGCTTCTACACTATAGTCACGAGCATGTCTCTTTGAACTAAATTTATGCTATCTCTTTCTCTCCCTCTCTCTCTCTCTCTCTCTCTCTCTCTCTCTCTCTCTCTCTCTCTGTCTGTCTGTCTGTCTGTCTTTCTCTCTTTCTTTCTTTTTTCTTTTTTTTTTGTCTATCTACTTAACTATCTATCTTTTACCGATCTTCATTGAATTTGTTTTATATATTGATACGTTTAGGATAAATTAAACTTAATATTTGTGTATATATATATAGGATATATATATATATATAGGATCGATTTTAGACTTCCGATGATCTATGTTTATCAAGAAGAATGATTTGGGTGTATAGATTCGTGAAGATTAATGTGATTATTAATCATACAAGTCCAAGAAGTCGAGAGGATATCACTTGATTTTTGGGGATTCAAATAATTCCTTGAATTTATTATATTTATATTAACTAGTCGATCCTTCTTCTTATTATTCTTATTCTTATTCTTCCTTTTACCTTTTTCTTAATCAATCATATTTATGACATTTTAAATCGATTATTCTTTCAAATTCTGATGTTATCAATATCATATCCTAATATTAGGACTGATCAAACCTATTGTTATATACTTTGAACAATTGAAAATATTAAAGATATTAATATTATGGGAATTGTAAAATATTATGGGATATTTAGGAATGATCTTTGATCTTTGAATTTTAATATTAATTGGGATCTGTTTTTTTTTTTCTCTTTTTTTTTTCTTTTTTTTTTTTTCTTCTCGCGAAATCGTTCGAATTCGACATTTGAATTTCTTACATGCACGCGTTATCACGTATATGAACAATTGTAAAAATCAATTACGATAGAGCTTGATTTAAATGATATTGATCAAGGTGAGATAAGGATAAAAGTTTCAACGTGCTATCTCTCTCTCTCTCTCTCTCTCTCTGTCTGTCTCTGTCTGTCTCTGTCTGTCTGTCTCTCTCATTCTCTTGGGATTCTTCGATGGAATCTTAATGGGTGAAGAGGTACGGTGGCCGACGTGCAAGAACGCTCGTCCTTAACCACCTTTAACAAATTGCACCGACCAATCGTCGACGTACTACGATATCCTCTCAACGTGCTACTACGAGCTACTCGTCCACGCTCCTGTATAGTTTTTGTGCCGCGCATGCGGAATGTTCCGACGGATATGCGAACATATACACACTATCTTTCTTCGTTCTATCTTGTAACCAAGTTAGTGAACTATTCTCGATTGATTTTGATCGAGAATATTTTAGAAATTTTTTCTCGTCCTTTCCTTTTTTATTATTTTCCTTTTTTTTTTTTTTTTTTCTTTCTTCTTTTCTTTTCTTTTCTTTTCTCTCTCCTAAAAAATATCCTGGGCATTTTCGGATTATTCGGATTTTTACTTTTGTCCTTGCCCTTCGTTGTTTTTTCTTTCTCCCTTTTTTTCTTTTCTTTTTTTTTTTTTTTTTTTTGATTTTTCTTTCTCCTAAAAAATATCCGGACTTCTTCGAATTTTTCGATTGGATTTTGACTTTTGTTCTTGCCCTTCGTTGTTTTTTCTTTTTCTTTTTCTTTTTTCTCTCCTAAAAATATTCTGACTTTTTCAGATTTTTCAGAGTTTCGTCCTTTGACTTTTGTTCTTGTCCTTCGTTGTTTTTTCTTTTTTTTTTGTCTTTTTTTTTTTTTTGTTTTTTTTGAAAGATATCTTCGATCATTCTCTCGCAATTATTCATCGAGGATATCCTTTGCATTTTTCTCCGCAGACAAGCTGAAAATTTATCCATAGATTGTCCATATTTGTAATAATATTTTTGACAGAAGACAATTTGATTCGGAGTAAAAAAAAAAAAAAAAAAAAAAAAAAAAAATAGTAGTATTAGTGAATCACGTAGTTGATCACGTTGGATTTAGTTCCACATAAAAAATTTGACTTTTGTTTGTACCGTAGGTTTAAGAATATTTCTGCTAAATAAAAAATGTTCGCGCATCAATCATCGAATCTTCATTAATATCGAAATTGTCAAGTTTTGAAAAAAAAGTTCGGAAAAATAAATATATCAAAATGTTGACTATTAGCCCTAATTATTATCCCAAATAACATTTATTCGTTCATTAAAAATCAGACAATTGTAAAAAATAAATTCAATGGCTTCCTAATTCAAAACGATATCGCCTAAATGCAAAACTATCATTGACAAGTCATCCGTAAAAAAAAAGACCTAACCTCAAATGACACCTAATTAATTATATCGAACGATTATTCGTTCACGAACGACTAGAAATAACTAGAAAAAAGGAAAAGTCGAATGGAACGTCGAATTCTCCCATAAAAAGAAAAAGAAAGAGAAAAAAAAAATCCCTAACTCCATTACACCTAATAACTATATCAAATTTTCTATACCAGTCTAACCTTCTCGTAGCGATAAATCACAAAAGTAGATCGTAGAGAGAGTCGGACAAAAATTCAAATTGCTTGTCGAAAAGAAAAAAAAGAAAAAAGAAGCAAAAAGGACATAAAAGTAATCATAACGCGATCGTTGCAATAAAAAAAATAAAAAAGAAAAAAAACAAAAAAGCAAAAAGTATACCAAAAATTCCCTAGACCTAAACAATGGCCATTTACCTCGTTGATAAATAACTACGGTAAGAAGAAGAATTAGAGATGCATAGGTCAAACGGAATACCAAATTCTTCGTCGTCGACCAAAAAAAAAAAAAAAAAGAAAAGAAAAAACAAAATGGAGAAAAGAGAGAGAGAGAGAGAGAGAGAGAGAGAAAATAAAAAGAACAGAAAAAAAAAAAAGTAGAAAAATAATTCAAACGTGATCACGGCATAAAAGTATACCAAAAGTTCGTCCCGTTACGAAACAATGCCATTTACCTCGGTGATAAATAACTAGAGCAAGATAATGAACCAGACGTAAGATTCGGACGGAATAGCAAATTCCTCGTAGTTGAGGGAAATAAAATGAGGGGAGGGGGGGGGGAAAGAAAAAAGAGAAGAAAAAAGGGGGAAAAGAATACAAAAATAATTACAAAAAACAAAAGCGCAATATAACTATACCATAAATTTGTACTCTACCGAACAATGCCATTTTTATATCAAAAGTGACAAATAACTAGAACAAGAAGAATAAGAAGAAGAATAAGAAGAAGAATAAGAAGAAGAAGAAGAAGAAGAAGAAGAAGAAGTAGATCTAGGTGCACAGAAGTCTTAGATCGCAGTAGTAAAGAGGATAGCACATCGTGGTTGTTGTCCAGTGGCGGCGACGGAGGCTGTTCAGTGCTCCCTCGTACTCCAACCCAATAGAAAAAGAGAGAAAGAAAGAAAGAAAGAAAGAAAGAGAGAGAGAGAGAGAGAGAGAGAGAAGGTTGGTAAAAAGGGGATGGGAGGTGGAGGTGGAGGTGGAGGCGGCGGGGGAGAAGTGAGGTGGGGGGTTTCGGGTGGATAGATGGTGGGAAGAGAATCGGGATAGAAGAGAGGGCGTTGCGCAGAGTCAGAAGAAGAGAAGTGGACGTTGAGTGAGAGGGGCTGTAGGAGTGAGGGGTACCACGTAAAAGGAGGGATAGGGAGTAAAGGGAAGGGAAAGAGTGGTAGAGAGAGAGAGAGAGGAGATGGAAGTGGAGGTGAAGGTACGACGGTGGAGTGGGGTGAGGTAAGGGGTGGGGTGGTGGGGGGGAGGAGAGCGAAGCTTGGACCGTGGGGCTTTAATGAACCAATTTAAATGCATGCGATGATCAGTTGGCCTCTGAGCCCTCTTCTTCTTCTTCTGCGGGCTCTTTCGACGACGACCGGCTACCTTTACACACGATAGGCCACGCCACACGACACACGTTGCAGCCTTTTACCTTCTAGGACACCGTCGAAACGTTCTACACAACCACTTGAACACCTCCCCTCTCTTCTCCTCTTAAACCACCTAACCCCCGTTCAAACCATTTGGCTAACTTGCGTCCTTGCAGCCCTTTTCTTTCTACTTTCTGTTCACTGCTGTTGGTGCTGGTTCTGATGCTCGTTCTGATGCTGCTGCTGCTGTTGCTGCTGTTGCTGCTGCTGCTGCTGTTGCTGTTGCTGCTGATGCTGATGCTGATGGTGATGCTGAGGCTGCTGCTGCTGTTGCTGCTACACCTGGACAAGGTCCATCTCCATTTTTTAATGAAATCGAAATTGCAGTTGGGAGAGAAAGATAGGAGATAGAGAGAGAGAGAGAGAGAGAGAGAGAGAGAGAGAGGGAGGGAGGGAGAAAGGGAGATGGTAGGTCGTTCCTTCTTTTTTTTTTTTTTTTTTACGAAACAAAAACGTTCAACTGGTCCGTCGGTCCAACTAAATTACTTTGGAATTGTATTAATTATGATTGTTTGGACCTGGGTATCCTGTAGGACTCTTCTTCTTCTTCTTCTTCTTCTTCTTCTTCTATTTCTCTTCTTTTTTTCTTCTTCTTCTTCTTCTTTTTCCTTTTGTTTCGTTCCAATATAACTTTTGGATCATCCAAGGGAACGTTACGGGGGTTTTTGTTTTTTACTTCGTTTTCTTTTTTTCTTCGACGATCGGTTCGTAGGCTACGTAGAACGGGTGTTCCGGTTATAACGTGGATGACATGGGTTTTAATGCTCGATGGATTTCCATGGGGGCCCATAAGCCCATGCCGAGAAATCCACCTGTTACTACTTTGATCGTAGTATAGTAACTTGGTTAGGAAAGGAAGAATAATAAAAAAGGAGTCCGAATTGGTGATGATGGTAATAGTGGTGGTGGTGGTAGTGGTAGTGGTGGTAATGGTGATGATGGTGGTTGTGGTGGTGGTGGTGGTGGTGGTGGTGATGCTAGTGTGCATATCCTAGTAGTCCTATTCTTCCTGTTGTAGCTCCCTGCCACGTGTCCGACACCCACGCGAAACTACAACAACCAATCCCGATATCCTCCTAGCCGTCCTTCTTCGTCATTGTCAAAATCTCGACTATCGACACGAGCTTTATTGACAATAAACGTCAACTATCATCGATTTCAACGATGATTATTACCTAACCGTTTCTTCGTTAACGTTACCCCGTCCATATAGGTCTTTACATTTTCCTGTTAATCCGATTTGTTATGGTTACAATATAACTTCGTTCCACCTATAACTTTTTGGATCATCCAAGGGAACGTTACGGGGTTTTTGTTTTTTTGCTTCTTTTTCTTTTTTTTTCTTTTTTTTGTATCCGTATAAGGTTGAAATTAACTCATGGAGTTTTTACTTGGATGTAACATTCTGTCGCAGTTATTAAGAAGATCTTATCAATGATCTGTCGTTATTTGTTATCTTTCGGGAACGTTCATGAGAATAAACAATTTTAATAATGATGATAACTGGCGGAGGATCGGTTGTCTGTTGCTTTTTTGTTCTTTTCTTTTTTTTTTTTTTTTTTTTCAATTAATTTTTTAAATAGTCCGATTGGGACGCACGTTCGTCGATAGAAAATTTGGCGATGAAATTGAAGCGATATTTCTTTCTTTCTTTCTCTTTCTTTTCTTTTTTTTTTTTTTTTTTTTTTTTTTTTTTTTTTTTTAGCGAAGGATTTCGAGGGGAAAGAAAAAAGAAAGAAAGAGAAAATATTGAGGTAATTTTTTTTACTCTTTCTTTTTCTTTTCGAAGGAGAAACTCCGACCGAAATATTCGAGCCGATTTGTCGGTGCAAAATGTCGTATAAAGAAGAAGAAAAAAAAAAAAAAAAAAAATTCGAAAACAAAACAAAAAAAAATTATACAAGGGAAAAGAAAAAAAAAAGTACGCAGAGAGTAATTTTTTCCAGCGAAAAGTTTCGGAAAAAATTTCAGTTATTTAAAAAAAAAAAAAGAAAAAAAAGAAAAAATTTCTGACAAAAGGAAAACAAAAATATTATCCGGACAATATTTCGTTTGAAAATTTCCGACGTTACTTTCATTGGCTTTATTTTCTTTTTTTTTTCTTTTTTTTTTTCTTTCTTTTGATAATTTTCAAGTAGATCAAGGTTATGTTGAAATTTGCACTTATGGATATTGAACAATATTGAAAGTTTTTTTTGAATATTATTAATCGAGACATCGACGTCGAAATTTATCAATAAACAAAATTACATCGTTAATTATATCGATAGAAACCGATTGTCCCTAATTAAATCCTAATGTTGAAACTAATGGTAAAAATTATCTAAAAAAAAAAAAAAGAAAAAAGAAAAAAAAAATTCCCTAGAAATTTCCCTTAGTTATCCTTATCGAAACCAATCAAAATTTTCTAAGATGAGAAATTTTTTAAAAACTCCTGCTAAATTTCTTAAGTAATAGGTCAATATTAAATTTTTGATTTAAAATTATTCGATGAAAAAATAATAAAAAAAAAATAAAAAAAAAACCCTAGATAATGGCAACAAAAATTTATTTATTAGGTTGGAAACTATGAAACGGGCATTTTTGTTTAGTTATTTATTTTCATTCAACGCCCGTTTCATAGTTCTCCAATCTAATAAATAATTAATAAAATAAATTCGATTGAATTATATAAATTCGAGGACAGAAGAAAAAGAAATGTTTGTTAAATGTCATTATATTAATCGTAAAAATTGATTTATCACAAAATTATATCCTAGATAACATTTTAATCGACCGAGCAACAATGTTCTCCGAAACAATACGACTACGCAATTTGGCGATCTATCCCTTCCCCGCTATCTTCCACATTCCCCCAACCGACCCACTTCCCTCCCCCCCCCCACCAACCCTTATCACCCCACTCTTAAGCCCTCAGACAAAACCATTCATCACCTTTCAAGAATACGCAACTCATTCTCCGATCAAAATAAAAAATAATCTGAGGAAATAAAATCAAAAGGGATGAAAAAGAAGAAAAAGAGAGAATAGAAAGAGGAAAACAAAAGGGATGGACAAAAATAAGTAGGAGAAAAAAAAAACTAACAATAATAATAATAATAATAATAATAATTTGACAATTCGTAGAACTTATCAATTCGAAGGCAAAAGAGAACGGGGGTAAAAAAGAAAGGACATTCGCGAAAAGGAATAAATTAAAGAAAAAAAATAAATAAATAAATAAATAAATAAATAAATAAATAACATTAAAAAGAAAAAAAGTAAAAACGAAAGAAGGCAAAAAAAAGGGAAAGAAAATAAACGAAACGGAAGATCCCAGGAAACGAATGAAACTCATTCCTCGATCGAAGATAAAAAGGAAAGAGAGAAAGAAAGAAAAAAAAAAATAATCCAGGGAAATGAAACGAGAGAGGGAAGGGGGGGGGGTTAGGGAGAAGGGCAAAAAATTAAAAGAAATAAATAAATAAAAAAGAAAATAAAAATATAATAGTAAATACGATGGTTTGACGATTTGTCGATCGTTTCTCTATTCGAAAGAGTGGGAACGAAAAAAGAAAAAAAGAAAAAGAAAAAAGAAAAAGAAAGAAAGAAAAAAAGAATGTTAAGAGAAAAAAAAGAAAACGAAACAAAGGAAAAAATAGGAGAGACGATTCACGTGAAGGAAAAGAAAGAGAGAGAGAGAGAGAGAGAGAGAGAGAGAGAGAGAGATAAATGAAAGATAAAAAAAAAGAAAGAAAGAAAAAAAAAGGAAAAAAGAAAAACGAGAAAGGAGAGAAGAAAAGAATAGAAGAAATAGGATAAAATTAATAGTTCCTAGGAAACTAATGCAAAACGGAGATTAGAAGATAGATTAGCCATCTATCGTGTCGTTGACGAACGAAAATAAATAAATAAATAAATAAATAAATAATTAATTAAATGACAATAACCATAACGATAACGATAACGATAACAACGATTTGTCAATTTGAAGGTTTCATTTTGGAAATGGATGGACGGAAGAA
>NC_060979.1:2414986-2422486 GCF_910589235.1 Vespa crabro
CTTTTCTCCCACCATCTCTCCCTCCCTCTCTCTCTCTCTCTCTCTCTCTGTATCTCTTTTTTCTTTCTTTTTCTAGTCTATCTTTTATCACTTTTACTGATAAATATTTTGCAATCTTTGAATAAATTAAATTGTATGTGTATATATATATATATATATATATATTTTTTTTTTCCATTTGTTTTTTTTTTTTTTTTCAGAAAAAGAACTTGCGTCAACCGAACATACGAGTAACAAAAAAAGAATAGAAAAGATAATAAAATAAAATAAAAATCCGAAAGTCTCACTTAATGAACCGGAACTAACCCCTTTCATAATTACTGGAGAGACAGAGAGATAGATATGGAGAAGGAGAGAAAGAGAGAGAGAGAGAGAGAGAGAGAGAGAGAGAAAGAGAGAGAGAATGAAAAAATGAGTTAAACAGAATAAGATAGAGAGAGAAGGAGTAAGAGAGAGAGAGAGAGAGAGAGAAAGACAGACAGACAGACAGACAGACAGACAGAAAGAGACAGACCGAGAGAAAGAAAAAAGAATTAGATAGGGAAAGATAGAAAAAGATAGTTATACAGAGAGAGAGAGAGAGCGTGAGAGAGAGAGAGAGAGTGAGAGAGAAAGAGAGAAAGATTTTTCGCCCGGTGGCTGGTCGGTGCCTGGCAGCAGAGAACGAGTGTGTATCGCCTCCTGCAAAGTCACGGTGGTGAAATTTAGTGCCCCGCCACTAAATTTTTCTCAGGTATTCCTATATATTCCGCGGTGTGCGTATCTACCTGTTCCGCGCCTCTTCCACATCTCTCTCTCTCTCTCTCTCTCTCTCTTTCTATATATATATATGTATATATATATCTTTCTTTCTCTCTTTATCTCTCTCTCATATGGCCGACGCTCTCACACGGAACGGGCGTTTGTTGCACACGCTCGAGTTTAAAAGAAAAGGCACGAGATGAGGATGGGCGTTCCCAACGGAGTTATTAATGGCTTTGACTTCGTTGCTATGGATATCCATAAGTCTTTGCCCTTGTGAGAGAGAAAAAGACAGATATAACTATATATATATATATATTTATATATATATATATATATATATATATATATATATATTTAAAGAAGTATATGTACATGTAAATGTACGTATGTATATGTGTGTATGTTTATATACGTATACATATATATATATATATATATGTACGTACGTATGTATGTATGTATGCGCGTATAAATTATGTGTGTATGTGTGTGTATGTATGTATGTGTAAAGAAAGAAAACAAAATAAAGAAAGAATGAGAGAGAGAGAGAGAGAGAGAGAGAGAGAGAGAGAGAGAGAGAGAGAAGGTGGAGTAAAGAAAAAGGGTAAAGAAGGCCTTCTACTTCGTTCCTTGGTTCTTCTCTTCTCGAATCCGTTCGCTTGATTCCGAACGATGTGAAAGATTAGAAAAAGGTTGAGGGATGATGGGAATCATGATCGGAGGGTGGGCAAGGGGAAGAGTAAGAGAGGTGGGTGAATAGGTGCATGGGTGGGTAGGTGGGGATTGGTTTAATTCCGAATTGGTTTTTTTCATTGGATGTTTCTACAAATATGTTGCATTGGATTTATTGATCGATCGATTCTTCTAATCACGTTTAGCGAGAGAGAGAGAGAGAGAGAGAAAGAGAGTATATATAATAATATGTAATGTATATATGCATATTGTATATTTTTTAATATGTCTGTTCTATATGATAAATATATGAATAATGTGTATGTGTATGTGTGTAATAAATAAATGAAGAGAATTGAATAACGGTGAAATATTTTTTTGCCAAATTTTTTTACTCATTAATTATTTAAATTATTGCAGCAATATTTTTATTAGTAATTGGTATTAATAATTCTTTTTTCTTTTTTTTTTTTCTTTTTTTTTTTTTTTGAAGGGAAGGCTAGGAATAGGGAGGGGTGCATCTATTAATATCGAATATTGTCGAAAATATATATATATATATATATGTTCTGTTATTAATTAGAATTAGATATTGAGAGTGTAAGTTTCGTCCAAAAGAAGTAAAAAAGGAAAAAAAAAAAATTAATCCGATCTCTAAAGATTTTAAGATCGTCTAATAACTTTTGGCTCTAATCTAATAACTTTTACTCCAATCGAGTAATTTTTGACACATCTGGCAATTTTTTAACCGACCTAAAAACTTTTGATTCCTTTTTAAATTAATTTTCGGCCCATCTACGATAGAAACTTTCGATATATATAACAATTTTTTTTGGCCCACTCAGAAATACTTTGGGCTCATTTAGAAATTTTTCGACCTAACCTAAAAAAAACTTTTGATTCTTTTTTTTTCTTTCTTTTTTTTAATAATTTTCAGCCCACCTAGAAACTTTCCATACGTACAACAATTTTTGACCCAGTCAAAAACTTTTGACTCACCTAGAAATTTTTAACCTCTAACCTAACAATTTTTGATGTACCTAAAAACTTTTGATCCGCACAACAGTTTTTTCGACTTATCTAAAAACTTTTAATACGTTTAATAATTTTTCAACCCATTTAAAAACTTTCGTATCAATCAACGATTTTTAGGACACTTAGAAACCTTTGGCCTATGTGAAAACTTTTCGAACGATTTAGAAATATTTTGATTCTAACCTAAAAAATTGTTTCGTCGAAGGAATAATTTTTCGCAAATCGAACAAATATTTAAATTCACCTAAAATAACTTTCTATCCATTTAATAATATTTAACATATCTTTGATCCAAGCAGTAAATTTTGATTTTCCTGTAGAAGAAAGAACTTCTAATTCTAACCTAGAAATTTTTTATGTATTTAAAAACTTGCAACTCTATACAACAATATTTGACCCATTCAATAATTTTTGAACCATGTAACAAATTTTTGTTTCATCTAGAAATTTTTATACACCCTGTATACATTTCTCACTCTCTCTCTCTCTCTCTCTCTCTCTCTCTCTCTCGTACATATATATACATGCACACACACACACACACATATATACAGAGACACATTCTCTTTTATTCTTGTGCGATCAACGAGACTACCCATACGTGAAATCGTTCGGTTTTCTTTTCCAATAAAAACAGATAGAGAGAGAGAGAGAGAAAGAGAGAAAGAGAGAATATTATCTCGATTCTCTTTCTCTCTCTCTCTCTCTCATTCTCTGTTTTCTATTTTATCATTATGTTTACACGCACACACGTTTATTATGGTCCATGACCGCACGATTCAACACAGCTTCTTGTCGGAGAGAGAAGGATAGAGACAGCAAGAGAAAGAGAGAGAGAGAGAGAGTGAGTGAGTTAGAGAGAGAGAGAGAGAGCGATGATGATGAGAGTTATTTCAGAGAGAAAAAGAGAGAGAGAGAGAGAGAGAGAGAGAGAGATAGAGAGATAGAGAAGGTGTTAGAAGCAATCCCGTTTCCTTGAACACAGGAAACTGTGTCGGTATTCTATCATCTATCGGCGAAGATCGTTCTATCGTAATTCTAACGATTTCTCTAACGATTTTAAATTTAATCGTTCAATCGTTCTGTCTCTCTTTGATTTTATTTTTGCTTTTTTTTTCTTCTTTTGTCCTTCCTTTTTTTTTTTTTTTTCCTTTTGTAAAATTGCATATCGTTCAACTACGGGCGCATTTACATGGCTAGATTTTTATTTCGTTGTATTACGTTGTACTTTGTTTCATTTATTTATTTTTTTTTTTTCTTTTTTCTTTTTTTTTTTTTATTCTTTTTTCATTTCCTTCCGATATCATGGCCAATGACCTGTGATATATATTGAAAAAAGAAAGAAAAAAAAAAAAAAAAGAAGAAGAAGAAAGAAAAAGAAAACAAAAGAAAATAGGAAAAAAAAATGGAAGAAAGAAAAATATTTGATATTGTTTCATCGTTTGCATTAGAATTTTGATTACTTTCTATCGGAATTCTAATTATGTTCGTGCTTCTACTGATAGAGTTTCATTTTATTTTTTATCATTATTTTAATTTTTTTTACTGCTTTCTTTTTTCTTCCTTTCGGTATCTTGGTCAATGATCCCGTTAATTACAAATTTAAAAAAAAAAAAAAAAGAAATAAAAGTGAAAAAGGAAAAAATGAGAAAAGAAAGAAATGTAAATAAATAAATAAATAAAGAAAGAAAGAATGAAAGAAAGAAAAAAATAAATAAATAAAGAAATATTGTAAAGATTGAATGTTTGTTCTTTTAATCATTTAAAAGAGATTTTAATTGAGCAAAATATATTTTAACAATTGCAAATCATTCTTGAATATTATAATAGATTTAATTTATTTTCTTTCTTTTTTCTTTTTTTAGAAAAATCAAAAATTTTTTCCATTCAAAATTATTTTTATTTTATATATATATATATACGTGAGTGTGTGTGTGTGTGTGTGTTATTATTAATACTAATAATAATCACTATTAATTATTAATTTTAATTATAATAATAATAATAATATTATCAATAAAAAAAAATGATTAATAATTAATGATAACGATATTATTATTACTAATAATAATAATAATAATAATAATAATAATAATAATAATAATAATTCTAAACGATCTAATAGACCTAATCGTATCTTCTCACTTTATTATATTACAATATTACAATTTTTTTTTTCTTTATTACATCTCTCTCTCTCTCTCTCTCTCTCTCTCTCTCTCTATTACATACATATATATATATATATATATATATATATATATATATATATATGTATGTATGTGTCTATGTACGTACATATATTATATCATATTATACATCTATAGTTACATACACATAGACATATATTAATATACATTTGTATGTGCATATGTATGTATATGTGTATATCCATATATATATATATATATATATATATATATATATATATTTACATAAATATTATTCTCTCTCTCCCTCTCTCTCTTTCTCTCTATCTCTCTCTAATAACCCATTTCTCTTGTCAGAAACACGCGGATAATACCCATACGGAAAAAAAAAAAAAAAAAAAAAAAAAAAAAAGAAAAAAAAAAAAGAACGAACCCATAGAAAATCTCTCCCATAAATCCGTATAACAATCGAATGCGTTGCTTAAAAAAAAAAAAGAAAAAAGAAAAAAAAAACCAAAAAAAAAAAAGAAAATAAACAAATCTCGTTTCTCCCGCGTTCGATAATGACGAATGTTACAGTATGAGTGGTTGAACATTCGGCTAGCACGATATCATTGGTTGACAATACTAAACGAGATTTTTATAATCTCACCCCTTCATCCACCTTCATGCTTACCTTCGTTCCAATCTCCAACACGCCACATCCCTCCCATTTATTCCCTTCCTTCCCTCCTTCCCACCCTCCATCCCGCCTCCGCCCAACTCCCAATTCATACGATACAAAACGCGATCCAATCCGTCCATCGATTTTCTTCGTCGATTTCGAGATACTTGCCTTTTATTTTTGTCGCTTTTGCATTCGATTTTTCTTGAACTTTCTTTTCTCTTTCTCTTTTTCTTTCTCTTTCTCTTTCTCTTTCTCTTTCGCTTTCTTTTCTATCTTCAAAAGGAAAATAATTATTCGACGAGGATTAAGTAGAAGAACAAAAAAGAAAATGAAGGGAAAAGAAAGAAAGGAAGGGGTTAATAAGTCAATGACCCTGCAATCACCCCCCCCTCCCCACCCCTTGCCTATCACCCCCTTATTCCAGCACCGTTACTGGCCCTATCTCATTCTCGCAAAAAAAAAAAAAGAAAAGAAACAAAGAAAAAGAAAAAGAAACAGATGATGACAAAAATTTTTAAGATTTTTGGTACATCAAAAAAAAAAAAAAAAAAAAGAAAAGAAAAGAAAAGAAAAAGAGCAACAAGGGAAAAAAAATAACACATTCGCGATTGATAATGAATTTGTACGTATTCATTGTAAATAAATAAATAAATATATATATATATATATATATATATATATATATATATATATATATTATAGCGTGTATTAGATTTAGATTATAAATGTAGGAAAGTTTCTCAAAAAAAAAAAAAAAAGAAAAACAGAAAAAAAAATGAATTTGAAGGAGTCAAATAATGTACAGAAATTAAAAGAAAGAGAGAGAGAGAGAGAGAGAGAAAGAAAGAAATGAACTCACGAAATTGGACTCTATCTCTATCGTACTTTTTGAAGATTGATATAGAGAATTTGAAAAGAGAAATAATGTAAAAATAAAAAGATATTGAAATTGAGAGAGAGAGAGAGGGAGAGAAAAAGAAAGAGAGAAATTAATTCAGAAATTAATTAAAATAGACTCTCTCTCTCTCTCTCTCTCTCTCTCTCTCTCTCTCTCTCTCTCTCTCTCTCTCTCCAATTCTCTCTGTCTCTGTCTCTGTCTCTGTCTCTGTCTCTGTCTCTGTCCATCTCATTCTTTTCTTTGAGAGATTGAAAACGAAAATTTGAAAATTTCTAAAGAGAAATAATATAGAAATAAAATAGAAAATGCTTAAAGAAAAAGATAGAGAAATAAAGAGAGACAGAGAAAGAGAGACAGAAAAAGAGAGAGAGAGAGAGAGAGAGATACATTTCTGTGAATTTATTTCTCACTCTCTCTCTCTCTCTCTCTCTCTTTCTCTTTCTCTTTCTCGTCCCTCAGATTTTCTCTTTTTCTTTGATTTTTGTATTATTTCTATCTTCAAATCCTCTTCAACCCCCACGAAGAGTGAGGAGAGAGAGAGAGAGAGAGAAAGAGGGAGAGAGAAATAAATTCATGAAAACGGCCCTCACTCTCTCTCTCTCTCTCTCTCTCTCTCTCTCTCTCTCTCTCTCTCTCTCTCTGTCTCTCTGGTCTCTGTATCTCTGTCTCTCTTCTGGTCGATTTGCCTCGAGTCAAAAGTTACAGACGGACTGACGGACAGGTGACGCAGACGGATGCCGCTCATTTGTCTCGCTTCGAGATGAGAGACGAAAAAGAGAGAGAGAGAGAGCGGGACAGAGACAGAAAGAGAGAGAGAGAGAGAGAGAAAGAGAAAGAGAGACCGAGAGAGAGAGAGAGAGAGAGAGTGATAGAGCAAGAGCAAAAGTGAGAGAGAGAGAAATAGAGAGAACGGTCAGATAGGGCGGGTCCAGTGAAAGAAAGAGAAAGAAGGAGAGAAAGAGAAAGAGAGAGAGAGAGAGAGAGAGAGAGAGAGAGTATTGGAAGGTAGGATGTAAGAGGGTAAAGGATGAAAGATTTTTTGGGCAAAAGGGGACTCCCCGTTGAGTTAGGCTTCCCGCTGGCACCGGTCAATTTGCTGCTCCTTTTTTTCTCTCTCTTTTTCTTTCATTACGCCAAACTCTCGGCCACGATCTCTCTCTCTCTCTCTCTCTCTCTCTCTCTCTCTCTTACTCTTTCTCTATCTATCTATCTATCTCTCTTTCTCTTTCTCTTTCTCTTTCTATTCATTTCTTTCTTTCTTTCTTTCTTTCTTTCTCATGCTCCTTTCTCACCTACTCTCTCTCTCTCTCTCTCTCTCTCTCTCTCTCTCTCTC
>NC_060979.1:2427486-2429986 GCF_910589235.1 Vespa crabro
TTCGTGATTGTTTACAAAAGAATTGAATTTGTCAATTAAAAAAAATTGACAAATCATATTCGAGTTCTAATCCTCGTGAATTCTAATTAATTTTACATTTTATTATTATTTTTATTATTATATTTCTTCTACTCAAATTTTAATATGGGAAAACGTTTCCAAGTATGGTAAGGTTTACGATTTTATGGGAAATAATTACTATGTCGACAAATTCTTTTCGTCCATCTCCTCCCCCCCACCCACCTTTCTTTTCTTTTTTTATTTGCAATAAATTTCAATAATATTCGAATAACATTTTTTCCCTTTTATTTTTTTTTCTCTAATGGGAAAATTTTCAATCGCGGTACGAGTAAAAGGACAGGGGGGGTGGGATTGGGGGGGGGGTGATGGTGGTAGCGCGGTGGTGGTAATGGTAATAAAGTTCAAACTTTTATGGGAAATATTTTCAATTGGATATTATAACGATATTAATTAATTATTGACGATGTTATAGATTTCAATCAATTTAATTTTTTTTTTTTTTTTTTTTTTTTTTTTTTTTTATTAGAAAATCCATCTACGCGGAAGAATACAAAAATTTTCCTATGGGAAATATTTTCCACGGGGACGGGGTGAGGAGGAGGAGAAGGAGAAGGAATAAAAAGATCTGCGTGAATTTTTTTTTTTTTTTTTTTTCATTCACGATAAGTATTAAATATAATGTTCGTATATAATTTTCTTATGGGGAAAACTTTTTTCACTTTAAATATAAAAAGAATTAAAATTTTTACAGGAACAAATATTGTCTATCACATTGATGATATTTCAATTGGATTCCAATTAAATATTAATATTAATGTGTAATAAACAAATATTAATTTTATTGATATTAATTTCAATATCTATAGCAATTTAAATTTTCTAAGGGGGGGGGGAGGCGGGGGGGGGGGGAAAGAAAAAAAAGAAAAAGAAAAGAAACATTGTGGTTAGTTGAAAGCTCACATATGTATATTAGAGAGACATATGACACAGAGAGAGACAGAGAGAGAAAGAGAGAGAGAGAGAGAGAGAGAGAGTGACATAGAAAGTAACAGAGAGAAAGAGAGAGAAAGAGAAAAGGAGAGAGTTAAAGATATATACAAAGAGAGAGACAGAGAGAGAGAGAGAGAGAGAGAGAGAGTTAAATACATACAAACAGATAATGAGAAAGAGTGAGACAAACAGACAGACAGAGAGATATAGAAAGAGAAAGAGAATGAATGTGAGAGAGAGAGAGAAATAAAAAGAGAAAGAGAGAGAGAGAGACAGCGACAGAGAGAATTAAATATATACAAACAGATAAAGAGAAAGAGAGAGACAAATAGACATTCAGAAAGATACAGAGAGAGAGAGAGAAAGAGAGACAAACAGACAGACAGAGAGATATAGAAAGAAAGAGTGAAAGAGAGAGAGAAAGAGAGAGCATGGATGTCTCTAGTCGTACATGTGGTCGATGAACTAAGACAGTTATAAGTGTAGGAGGATAAATAAGACGAGAACGTTTCAGTGGATTTAGAGATTAGAATCTGAATGGTTTGGTTTTAGAGGTGTGCCGTAGGTAACCAAACTAAAATGCATCCGGGATTCGTGTGGTGACTTCTGTCCACGCGTCACGTGTCCCTTCTAAGATTCTGGGATATAGATTAGAACTAGAGCCAAGAAGTACGATATCTCTTATATGATCCTCGTTTTTCTCTCGTAACGATCCGATAGATATCTCGATCTTGACTTTTCATCCTAAATCCGATAAACGTATTAATCGTCGATAACAATTCTATTATATTATTTCATTTTACTTTTTTTCCCCCCTCTCTCTCTCTCTCTCTATATATATATATATATATATATATATATATATATATATATTTTTTTTTAATCTTCTAATCTTTTTCTCCTAATCTATCCTTTATCATTATACCTGGCTCAAAACTTTACTCAAATCTTTTTATTCATTTAAAAATAATTTCTCTTTCTTTCTTTCTTTCTTTCTTTCTTTATTATTTTCTTTTTCGTTTTTTTTTTTTTTTCGTTTTTTCTTTTCTTTTTCTTTTTCTTACCCCAAACATCATCGCCATCGTCCAATTCAATGAATTCACATGAATTTTTGTAAATTCGATTTTTACAAACGAATAATACTATTTTCTCTCTTTTTTCCTTTATCCCCACCAACCGACCCTCTACCACCCACCCCTCCCTCTCTCTCTCTCTCACTCTCCCATCGTAATCCCACTATAGTCCACCTTCATTCATTCTTTCTTTCGTTCCTTAAATCTAATTCTAAACATTATCTCAATCGTTTCGTTTCATTCGATCCAATTAATTTTTTTTTCTCCTTTTTTATTATTATCATCATCATTATCATTATCATTATCATTATTATTATTATTTTATTGATAAAAATATTTTAAAATGAATTATTTTAATTCACGTAATTATTATATATAAACACACGCGTACGCACGTAAACACATATATATATATA
>NC_060979.1:2432486-2442486 GCF_910589235.1 Vespa crabro
TCGTCGTTATCATAATTACAGCAAGCTTGTATCTAGAGGCGTTTCGCGCGGAAAACAAATTGGTCACGATCGTTATCACCCTTCTCGATCATGCCGAGCAAACCTTTCGTGCACGTTGTAACGCACGAGAATAATATGCAACGTTAACTTGTGTGTATAGAAAATCTATCCACATATACATACACACACATATATATATATATATATATATGTGTGTGTAAAATCGAAGAATGATTATTAAAATCTTAGTTGAATGAACGGATGGTAGATACATTTTTCATTGACTAATTTTTACGCAGACGATATAATTCTTCACATTTTATTTTTTTCTTTAATAATAATTTTATTCCACTTTTTGTAGTAATAGTTGTAGTAATAGTAATAGCAGACATGTTTGTCATTGATTAAACGTAATGTAGATACATTTAACATTGACTAATTTTTACGTAGACGATATAATTCTTCACATTTATTTTTTTTTTTCTTCAATAACAATATCATTCCACTTTTTGTAATAATAATTGTAGTAGTATTAATAACAGACATGTTTGTCATTGATTAAACGTAATGTATATACATTTATCATTGATTAATTTTTACGTAGACGATATAATTCTTCACATTTGCTTTTTTTTTCTTCAATAATAATTTTATTCCACTTTTTGTAGTAATAGTTGTAGTAATAGTAATAGCAGACATGTTTGTCATTGATTAAACGTAATGTAGATACATTTATCATTGACTAATTTTTACGTAGACGATATAATTTTTCACATTTAATTTTTTTCTTCAATAATAATTTTATTCCACTTTTTGTAGTAATAGTTGTAGTAATAGTAATAGCAGACATGTTTGTCATTGATTGAACGTAATGTAGACACATTTATCATTGACTAATTTTTACGTAGACGATATAATTCTTCACATTTGCTTTTTTTTTCTTCAATAATAATTTTATTCCATTTTTTGTAGTAATAGTTGTAGTAATAGTAATAGCAGACATGTTTGTCATTGATTAAACGTAATGTAGACACATTTATCATTGACTAATTTTTACGTAGACGATATAATTCTTCACATTTGCTTTTTTTTTCTTCAATAATAATTTTATTCCATTTTTTGTAGTAATAGTTGTAGTAATAGTAATAGCAGACATGTTTGTCATTGATTAAACGTAATGTAGATACATTTATCATTGATTAATTTTTACGTGGACGATATAATTCTTCACATTTGCTTTTTTTTTCTTCAATAATAATTTTATTCCACTTTTTGTAGTAATAGTTGTAGTAATAGTAATAGCAGACATGTTTGTCATTGATTGAACGTAATGTAGATACATTTATCATTGATTAATTTTTACGTAGACTGTTGTATAATTCTTTAGAAATTGTTTTAAATAATAATTTTATAATTTTATAGCATTTTTTGTTGTAGCAATAATGGTAGACATATTTGTCATTGATTAAACGTAACGTAGATACATTTATCATTGATTAATTTTTACATAGACTATATAATTTTTCAGAAAACTTTGTCGATAATAATTTTATTCCATTTTTTTTTTTTTTTTGATAGTAATAGTAATAATAGATATATGTGTCATTGATTAAACGTAACGTAGATACATTTCTCATTGATTAATTTTAAGGTAGATTGTTGTACAATTATTTAGAAATTTTTTTTAAATAATAATTTTATAATTTTCTTTTCATTTTTTGTCGTATCAATAATAACAAACATATTTGTCATTGATTAAACGTAACGTAGATACATTCCTAATTGATTGAATTTGAACGTGGACCATTAAATATATTGTTTCTTTCCAAATTTGTAGAAAATACAAATTTTCTTTTTCAAAAGTCGCATTGACCAATCATAAGACTCAGATAAAGTATCGATCCTCGATCATTTTAAATAGACATTATTAGTAAATTTTATCGTACAATTTGTTGATAAGTAAGATTAGAACATATTTTTTTCCTTTCCTTTCTTACCTTTTCTTTTTCTTTTTCGTTTTGTTTTGTTTTGTTTTGTTTTGTTTTGCCTTCCTATCGGTAGTGAAGTATCACCACGGAGTTAAGTTCGAAATAAGGCAAATTGCAAATCTGGGACACGGTAGGCTGACCAGGGATGACAATTAGCATTATTATCTCGGTCTGGCTTCGAACGAGCAGCTTGCGCAAAGCCGGAAATTGAGGCTCTGCGTGGAGGAAGTAAAGATTGCTTTAGGAGCGAGCATTAACCTTCGACAAGCCTCTGTCCTCAAGACATATATTATTATTTATTTATTTATTTATTTATTTATGTATTTATTTATTTATTTATTTATTTATTTATTTATTTATTTCGTTTGTTGTATCCTTATTATTTTTAATTGATAAAAAGGAATAAATAAATGTACGAATAAAATATGAAAAGTAATAAATAAAATAATAAATGAAATTATAAATAAATAAATAAATATATATATATATATATATATATATATATATATATATAAGTATTGAATTTTATATGAAGAATATTTTGTTTATGATTTTGCGAAATTTTTTTATTAGAAAATATTTAATAATAAATGATTCATTTAAATAAATGAAAAAGAATATATATATATATATATATATATATATATATATATATATCTGTGTATATGTATATTTATATTTAATAAATTTTATATGGAAAAAATTTATTGAATCTTTCGAAATTTTTCTATTGGAAAATATTTAAATAAATAATTTATTT
Source organism: Vespa crabro (assembly GCF_910589235.1). Taxonomy (NCBI): domain Eukaryota; kingdom Metazoa; phylum Arthropoda; class Insecta; order Hymenoptera; family Vespidae; genus Vespa; species Vespa crabro. The sequence continues at coordinate 2,435,235 of NC_060979.1, forward strand.
AAATAAATAATATAACAAAGAAATATATATATATATACGTATGTGTATTTAAGAAGTTTTATATACACAAAAAAAAGATTATTGAAATTTTCTAAATTTTTCTATTGGAAAATATTTAATAAATTTTATATACAAAAAAAAAAAAATTTATTGAACTTTACGAAAGTAATAAAGTGAGAAATAATTTCATAAATGATTTTAATTTAAATAATATTATATTTCATATAAAATGAATTATTTATATAAAAAAAAAAAAAAAAAAAAAAAAAAAAAAAAAAAATTCTCGAACTACAAATTTTTATATCGCGAAAATATTTAATAAATAATATATGAAATTTCTATAATAATAAATATTATAATAAGAAATATGATATGTATATATAAACTACGAAAATGTAATTATAAAATTTTATATAATAACATTAAAATATAATATCTATCTAAAAAAAAAAAATATATATATATATATACAAAAATTATATGTATTACAAAAATGTATACATCCAAATGCTAATAATGAAAAAATAAAAAGAAAAAGAAAAAAGAATTTAACACGCAAAAGTATTCTCCAATGATATAAAACTTTTAATGGCAACATTTAAAAATAAATATACTATATGTATGTAAATGTACAATAGATATTATTTATTTACGCTTTGTCGGAAATAAAAAAAAAAAAAAAAAAAAAAAAAAAAAAAAAAGAAAAAAAAAGGGAGAGAAAAAGAATTGACAAAGGAAAGAAGAAAAATAAAGAAAATGGCCGAAAGTGTTGGAAAATAATTTCGACGAAATCTCATTGTAGTTTATTCCTCTTCCTTTTTATTTTTCTTTATCTTTTGTCCTTTCTCTTTTTTTTTTATTTTTCTCTTTGCTTCAATGCTTTTTATTTTTCTTTTTCTTCTTCTTCTTCTTCTTCATCCTTATTTTTCTCTTGTTTACTACACTCCTCGAGTATGGTCGTTTCGCTTAGGCGCCAATTTCCAGTATTGCGTAAGATGGTCATTCGGAAAGTTAAAGTCGTCAAGGCGATAATGATAATCGTTAGGCACAGAGCTACAGACCACCTTGAAGTTTATTCAATGCCATAATCGTAAAAAATAAAAATCTATAAAATTAATAAACGACTTCCGCCATTTTTTACTAATATATATATATATATATATATATATATACATATATATTCTTTTTTTTTTCATTTATATATAAATTATTTTCTATATATTTTCGAAATATAAAAAAATTTCGTAAGTTCGTAGAAAAATATTTTTTTTTTTTTTTTTTTTTTTTTTTTTTTTTTTTTTTTTTTAATATAAAATTCCTTATATATACATACATATAAATATAATATATATATATATATATATATTTTTTTTTTCTTCTTCTTTTCCTTTTCATTTATTTAAGTAAATAATAAATTACTTAAATTCAATAATACTTACATAACAAATATATATATATATATTCTTTTAAAATTTTTTTTTTTATTTGCTTAATTTTCATAATATTTAATTAAATAAATAAATAAATAAATATATATATATATATATATATATATGTATGTATACATAAAACAAAGCAAAAAATTTGTTATATTTAATGAGAGAAAGTGAGAGTATCAATGACAAAAAAAAAAAAAAGAAGAAGAAAGAAAAAAGAAAAAAAAAAGAAAAAGGGTTAGAAGATTTTCATACGAGAGAAAAACGTTTACTGTATAAATAACTGCATCTACTTAAAACTTTCTAATCTTCCCTCACCCTTCTCTCTCTCTCTCTCTCTCTCTCTCTAACTTTCTCTCTCTCTCTCTCTCTCTCTCTCTCTCTCTCTCTCTCTCTCTTACTCTATCTATCTATCTATCTATCTCTTTCCCTTTTTCACAACCTTTTATCATTTTCGTTGTAAAGTTTTTTCTTACATGAGATTCCTAACTTCTGCCACTTCTTAAGACATAACTGCACTTTAACTATTATACAACAATTTACAACAATTATTATTATTATATATTATTATTATTATTACCATCATCAACCCTCTCTCTCTCTCTCTCTCTCTCTCTCTCTCTCTTTCTCTATCTCTATCTCTATCCCTCTGGATCTTTTTATTTTATCAAAAAAAAAAAGAAAAAAAAGAAATTGTTTTCACTTTTCATCGAAGATCATTTCAAAAAAAAATGTTTTCATCCCTTCATAATCCCACGAATATATTGCGTCGGATTTTCTCTTTCTTGTAATACATTAATTTCATTGGAAACATTTACAATCGAATTTATTCACTTCCCTAAATTTATTTTCTATCATACTTATTTATTCAGTATTTTCTCTCTCTCTCTCTCTCTCTCTTTTTCTTTTTGTTTTTATATATTTGTTTCCTTCCCTTTCCCCCCTTCCTTCCTTCCTTTCTAATACATTTCATCGTCAACATCACTATAAAACGTTATCATCGTTTTAGACTAATATACATATTTCGTAATTTTAATCGTATCTGTATTTTCGTTCCTTTTTTCTTTCCTTTTTATTCTTTTGCTTTTTTCTTCAAATTTTCTATTTATTCCTTTGTTTTATTCCTTCTTTTCTTCAATTTTATTCTTTTTTTCTTTTTTTTTTTTTTTCTTTTTTTTTCTTCATTCTCTTTTATCCTCTTGTCTTTTATCAATTTTACGAGCGCTCGGAAATTAGAAAATATATATTAGATTAGAAATATATTAGAAGACACACACACACACACATATATATATATATATATATATATATATATATATATATATAAGTCAGTAGAAAGATATTGAAGACAAAATGTTAGAAGTCAAACGATTACAACATAGAAAATTAGTTATGAATTTATTTGTTGTTATTAGAAAAAAGGAAAAAAGAATTACAACACACACACACACACACACGCACACACACACACACTCACAAGCATACGGACAAACAAACGAACAAATATATACACAGACATTCGTAAACAGTTTCAACACATATATACATATAAACATACATATATAAATAGCCAGAACAATTGTACTCACACATACACATATAAGATAAAATTAATCTAACACACACACACACATATATATATATATATATATATATACACACATACATGTACATCTTATAAACACATATATATAAATGAATATAAAAATTTTTTATTCAAAACGAAATAATTTTATGTCCGAGTTGAATACTCATCGACAAAAAAAAAATCTCTCCGAGTCTTTCGAAGACACCTAACCTCCTCCTCCTCCTTCTCCTCCTCCTCCTCCTTCTCCTCCTCCTGCTCCTCCCCTTTCCCCCTTCCTACATTACACCCTCACCCCATAGATACATCACGATCGTTAATTACATTTCTTTTCTTTTCTTTTCTTTCCTCTTTTTTCTTCCTCATCCTCCTCCTCCTACACCTCCTCCTTATCCTCCTCCTCCACCCTTCCTCCCTCTTTTTCTCGCAGTTTATATCTTAACGCGGTCCTATAGGTGCTACGGGAATAGTTTGTGTGGCACCCGATCGAAAGAAATCGCGTGAAATCGAATTCTTACGCACGTAATACAGATAAATGTGTGTGTGAGTGAGAGAGATGGAGAAAAAGAGAAAGAGAGAGAGAGAGAGAGAGAGAGGAAGGGAGAGGGGAAATATAAAATAAAAAAAGGACGAAAAGAGAAAAAGTAAGAAAAAAAGAAAGAAAATAAGATGAGGAAGAGAACAAACAGGCGAGTCCGAACGATCAAACGATCGCCCTCGATCCTTCTCTCGATCCTTTCGACCTTCCACTCTTCGATCTCTTTTACCCTTTTCTTGAAGAGGAATAAAAAAAAAAAAAAAATAAAAAAGAGGTAAGAAAAGAAAAAGAAAGAAAACATCGGCCGATCGATTGCAACGATGATCGAAATGATCGAGTGGAACGGATTATTAACTTGTGAGATCTTACAATGTTGCTTCACGCAGGTTCAACAAGTATCTTATTAAAATGTGATAAATATGAATAAATAAAAATGTATAATATATATATATATATATATATATAAATTTTTATATAACGTATATGCGTATCTGTGTAAGTGTATGTGTGACACATTCATATATTTATATTTATATGTAAAAATAATATATATAAACATTTTTATATAACATATATACACACACATATATATAAATATATATATATATATATAATAAACGTTCAAGAAATATTTTATTAAAGTAAAATAAACATAAATAAATTAAAAAGAAAATTATACATATATATGTATAATACATTTATATATATTTATATATAGAATTAATATGTATATACATTTTCATATAACATAAGTATAAGAAATATATATATATATATATATATATATATATATATATATATATGTATATATTTTTAATGAGGATTCTCATTCTCTTAGAAATTAAAGGAATCTATAAGGATCAAGAAATTTTGAAAAAAAGAAGAATCAAAATAAGAGAAAAAAAAAAAAAAAAAAAGAAAAAAACAACTCCCATAACACTTACATACATAAATATATACGGATGTATGTATTTTCTCAAAGAATTTTTATTAGATTTCAGAATTTTCTCAAAATTGATAAAATGAAATCTGTCTGATCGACAACGTGATGCTGATGACGTTGATGATCTTGATGACACCGAATTGAAAATAAACAATATCTTCGCAATTCTGAACGAGTTAAATAAATAACACGAATTAGAAAGAAAAGAACACACACACACACACACACGACTACACTTACGCGTACGTACACACACACACAGACACACACACAGAGAGAGAGAGAGAGAGAGAGAGAGAGAGAGAGGGCACATTATCTCTAAAAAAAAAAAAAAAAGTCAGAATAAAAATAAATCGATCTAAGACGAGACCTACGATCGATTACAAGAAGCATCCTTATTCGTCAAGTTCGAATAAGTTCAAAAAAAAAATAAAAAAAAAGGAAAAAAAAAATAAGAGAGGAAAAAAGTAAAGATAGAGTACAAAACTCGAGGAACCGACGAAAGAGAAAAATAGCAAAAAAAAAACAGAGAAAAATATCAAAAGAAGAAGAAGAAGAAGAAGAAGAAGAAGAAAAAACACAAGGAAAAAAAAATTCCGAAATAACACCTGCTTACATAAATACCTAGATGGATTGTATGTATTATCAAAAAGCAAAAATTAGTTGAAAATCAATCGCAAAGAAAAAAAAGAAAAGAAAAGAAAAGAAAAGGAAAAAAGAACCTCAAAAATGAAGAAGAAAACGAAAGGAAAGAAAAATAAAATAAAAAATTATAAACGATCAAGCCAACACCGACGTTGACACCTGACGTCAACGCCGATTGGTTTCTAGGGTTCCTCGACTACCACCCATCCTCCCTCCCTCTCTCCCACCCTCCCGCTATAACACCTCGCACATCCCTCGCTCTTCCCCCTCCGTCGGTAGAAATTCAAGTGAAAGAGAAAAATAGAAAATAGTTGAGGGAAAAATTCATGTTAAAAATAAAGTGAAATGAAATGAAAATTAAATGAAATAAAGGTAAAAAAAATTAAAGGGAGGGAAAAAAATCGACAGAAATGGAGAAGATGAAGAAGAAGAAGAAGAAGAAACAGCAGGGAAAGGAGAGGAAAAGGAAAAATCAAAAAAGAAAAGAAAGAAAAAAGGAAGAAAATAAAAAGGAAGGAATATGCTGGGAGGGGGTGGGGCTAGGGGGAAAAACAAAAATAAATAAATGAAGGAAGTAACTAAGGAAAGGAAAAGGAAAAGGAAAGGAAAGAAAAGGGAAGGAAAGGGAAGGAAGGAAGGAAGGAAGGAAGGAAGGAAGGAAGGAAGGGATCCTAGAAGGCGTATTCATCGTAAGATCGCAGGTAGTAGCAGAGCACGGTAGGACGATTTCAACGTTAGCCCATCCCTCCGTACATTCTCCTTTTTCCTCTCTCTCTTTCTCTCTCTCTCTCTCTCTTCTTCCACATCCCATATCCAGCAGCTAGCAGCAGCAGCAGCAGCAACAGCAGCAGCAGCACCATCACCATCACCACCACCACCACCACCACCATCACCATCACCATCACCTCCACAACTACCACCACCACCATCACCTCCACCAATACCAACACCAGCAACAACAACAACGTCACCATCAGTACTACCACTACCATTACCATTACCACTACCACTACCAGCGTCCATCTATCCATCCCTCTCTCTCTCTCTCTCTCTCTCTTTTTATATATATATATATATATCTTTCTCTCTCTCTCTCTCTCTCTCTCTCTTTCACAGTGTTTCGTGACGAACGAAAGCCGAGAGTAAAGCCGAACCCGAACGAAACGAAACACGGCTCACTCTTATTCGCTCCACCTCCTTTTCTACGCATTCTATTTATCTCTCTCTTTCTCTTACAAAAGTGAATGTATGTGTATATGAGAAAAAGAAAGAGAGAGAGAGAGAGAGAGAGAGAGAGTCACTCTGTTGAACATAAGAGCGGTAAGGCAAAGACGTTCCATCTCTTTCTAATTCTATCTCGCTGCTCGACCACCCCCTATTCCCCCTCACCTAACCTCACCCCACCCGACCCACCCCTCTACCTACCTACCTACCTATCTACCTACCTACCTACCTACCTACCTACCTACCCAACTCACTCCCTCCATCTCTCTCTCTCTCTCTCTCTTACCCTCTTACCCTCTTCTTTAGCAATCTTCTCTCTTTCTCTTTTTAGACTATCCTCGTCGTGCGTACACGCGTTCTCTCTTTCTCTCTCTCTCTCTCTCTCTCTCTCTCTACTTCCCTACATTTCCCTCTCTCTCTCTCTCTCTCACTCTCTTTCTGTATATATATATATATCTTTCTCTCTTGCTTTCTCTCTCTCTCTCTCTCTCTCTCTCTCTTTCTCTCTTCTCCCTATCTGTCTGTCCCTGTCTTTCTCATTCTCGGTTGATTTCGATGCGATCTCACTCGCTCCCTCTCTAGCTCGAACAACCTATCAACTCGGTGGGTAGACGAAAGGTACGGACGACGATTCTCTCTCTCTCATCCCATCGACCGACCGTTCTTACACCGATATAGTCCGCGGCCTGGCTGGGCTGTGTTCGTGGACGGGAACACGGGTCGCTATCTAACGGGTGTAACATTTTCTAACGAATTCAATATCGAATGGATATCGTACGTTGGATAGAAATAGACGTTTGGATCGGATTGGACAAGGGGGTGAATGGGTGTGGGGAGGGGTTTTAGGTTTTGGTTCGGATTTAATTCGAATAGAATAGCAT